>NW_010972962.1:3342509-3506813 GCF_000737465.1 Haliaeetus leucocephalus | reverse complement strand
TGCGGCGACAGGGCCCCGCCGGCTCTCCCGCCCCGCCAGTTGGGTCGAGCTCCCGCCGGGAGCGGGATGGGCTTCTCTTCGATACCACCCCGCTCTTTTCATCCAGTGAGCATTCTCGATGCTGTGGATTAATGGCCGGAGGATCTGCAGAGGGAGTGCCGCGTGAGCTGTGGGCCCTCACAGCTCCCAGAGGGCCTGTGCAATGCAGTTACCTACTGATCTGCGTGGGAAAGGGGGACTGTAGGCAGAGGTTTTGTTGCTGATGGCTGCCCAGGGTGCGAGTGATAGGGCAGTGGAGTTGGTGCCACTGTGCAAACACTGATACTCTTTGCGGTGGGCGCTGGAATTTCTTTTCCGTTCATCCACAGAGCGACTGGAGCCAAGGGGAGGGATTCATAGATCCACAGACAGATTTTTGAAGCCAAAAGGGACCATTAGATCATCTAGCCTCATCTTTTGTATAGCTGCAGAGTTTCACTCAGACCCGCACTGACCTTCTAATTTGCTTACTGAAATCACCTTTCCCAGAAAAGCATCTACCCTTGAAATGACAAATAGCAAGCGGTGGGGAACTCACCACTTCCTTGACGTTTTGCCACAGTAGTTAATCGCCATCACAATGAAAATGTACTCCTGCAATCTAATTTGATTTTTGTCTGGCTCCAGTGACTGCGTACAGATCTCCAATCATTCTGTCCTTTAAAGTGAAGAGTGCTTCAATCCCTGGTTTTGTCTTTTCTGACAGTTTTTATGTGACCATCAGCTTGTCTTTCACTTTTTTGTTTGATAATCTGCATAGATAGAACTCGCTGGCTCTCACTGTATTGTGTTTTCGCCAGCACTCAAATCACATTTGCAGCCTCTCCAATTTATCAACATGCTTTTGAAATTGCCTCTGCTAAGCAGCAAATATACAGACTGCAGAGGACAGGCATGCGTGGTGCTACTAGTCTTACCAAGATACCCTTAAGGAGCTGGAATTTGTTTACCAGATGCTGCACTTCATAGTAGCATCGGCTGTGACTAGGCTGGTAGTAGTTTTCTGGGCTTGAATTATAAAGCTTGTACGTTTCAAAGCCAATATGTAGGAGAAGAGCTTTCCACCCGGGCTCAGACTGCCTGTGTTGGAGAGCCCTGCAGGTGTCCGATCGAGAGGCTTGCAGACAAAGAGTTGTTCCTCAGGGACCACAGACTTTGGACTACACTTCAGACCTGCTACTTGTGCCTGAAATAGCTCAAAGCAGATGTTCAATATGCTCAGCAAGGGTTTTTTTAGGACTGAACAGACCCAGCAGACTGTGGGCTTCGAGTCAGGAGGGCTTCTCCATTGCTGTCTGATCTAGGGGAGCTGCTGTGTTTGGTTTTGTGGGGTGGTGTTTAAAACTTGTTTCAAGTGCTAGCAGCATTCGGGGACAAGGTTTGTCTTACAGTTCACTGGAGCACAAGACCACAATTTGCTGTATGAGCTTTAAAGATTCAGTTTGCCTGCTTTTGCCCACTTCTGCTGACCCACCTTTTCCTGCAGGTTTGCTCTGCCCTTTATGGGGTTAGGTTTTGTCTTTGGCAGTGGTGTTCTGGGAGCATATTGGCCACCTCTTGTCCTAATTTAATTTTCTTCTCTATGTTGTGCTTTCTGGTTTTTGCCCTCCTTACTCATCCATGGGTGTTCCTTTTCTTTCACACGTTGCTCAGTGTATGTCATTCTTTCTCTTTCTCCTTACTGATCTGTTTCCCATTTAGCTATGATGCTTATTGGGCTCAGCCTGAGATGTCTGTCCAAGCTTATTCATCCATCTTGTTCAGGGTCATGTACTTAGCTTGCTCTTGTTGGAACGTTCATTCATCCCCTTAAGGCAGAAGCTCCAGATACTCTCTAGCTCCAAGACATTAACTGGACGGTGGGCCACTCAGGCACCTGAATGCCAGTAGCAGAATTGGTATCCACAAGCCATCAGGAATAGAAAAGCATGTATGCAAAAGTTTTGGTGGTTGACTAGTTGCAGGACTTTGCTGGAAATCTAAAGAGGCTGAGTATCAATTTCAAAACATATTTTTGGAGCACTTAATTGTTGAAAATTCCCACTTGAACTCCTCTCTGTGATCAGATCAATGAAAGCAATACAGCACTCAGGGATATTTGACCGACCAGATTAAGCAACTTGTCTCCAAGCTGTTCCTGCTGGTTTGGGTCAGTATATTAAGGGTGAAACATCTGAGAACCTTTTCATTTCTGGGTCTCATTCAGTCATATCCAAACATTTGTAAAGAAAAGGAATCAGCCTCCTCCCTTATGCAGCATTAAAAGTCAGATGATAATGTGATTCCAGTTAAAATACCTGCCCAGATAACTGCCTGATAACACCTAACCGGCTGTTGGTTTCAGCCAGAGCTGACTTGTTGGTTTCAGCAGTGCTTTCTGACGTGGTGCTATTTGTGCCTAATTACATGTTGGCTTGTGGCTTGAGTCCAAGCTCTCCCACCATCCTTGCTTCCTGTTACTGGCTCATGTTTTGGCTTGGCCGCAGGCAGATCAACTGTGTTTTCTCAGGCAGGAAAAATCAAGCCCCACATGGGGAGTAGCCTGACCTTGAACCATGCCCCACCAAGCAGTAGGAACTCAAGGCAGGTTGAGCTGATGACTTGAGGCTACACTTGGCCATGGCTAACGAAGACAGTCTGGGTTATAGCTTGTGCAGCTACAGTGTATAGCCATCTCCTAGCCAGGCAATTTCCTGAGCTGTTTCATGTCTATTCACCAGTGTCATCTCTTCCTGCAAGAGTTTCCAAAGTTTAGATACTCCCTTCTACACTGGAAAAATGCAGTGGAGCAAGAGTGAAAAGTTGTACTTTCATAACTTTCTTATGCTTTCATAATCACCTACTTTTTCTACCGTTTCAGAGAATGCTCTCATTCTGGCATTCCAGTGAAACAGAGAAAATCAAATTGAACAGCATTACATCCTAGGAATTTCAGGTGATAAATAGCTGAGGCATCATTTTTATAAGGTCAATAGCCACCTGATATTTGTAACATGCATGTGATTAACATCAATACTTTAAATATGCAGATATCATATACCCTAATACATATGATCTATAGATTGCTCTTACATCAACTGACTTACAGTACTCTACACCTACCAGTCATTAATAAATCCTCAGTCTGTGCATAAAACTAAATGTAATGGGTAGAATTGCAAGTGCAGCTTCTGATTATGTAAAAGGCATGGACAAAGTCTAGAGATCTTGTGTATGTGGGCTCTCCCATGGGGCACAGGCAAAAGAGATTATAGAGGGCTGCTGTGTAGCTGTCACACAGAGATGGGTAGGAGGGGGTCTTGTGTTTGCTGGTTACACAGCAGCTGCATCCTGTTGCTGTGGACCAGATACTGAACAGGACAGGAGCCTGTTGCTTGGTCTTCCCCCTTTAACCCTGGTTTGGTGCTAAGGAGATGGGTATTGTGATGGAAGTATTCCAGCGTTACGAATGAGGTGTGCCACAGCTAGAAGCACAGCCCCAGGTAATAAACAGTGGCAAACATACCTTGCTACGGCTCTTCACAGTTTTGGGGCAGCAGTGAGTCCCCTGGGGTTACAGGGCTGAGGGGGATACAGGGCAGTGGCAGAAGTCTGGCGATGGAGAAGGAGACTGAGGAGAAAGAAGCTGGAGGGAAAATCAGAAGTGCAGATCCAGCCTTCTGCTTGCCAGCCGTGCCTACACCTCTGTACTGGTAAGAGGGACAGTAAGATGAAGGTACATTCATTTACTTAGTGTGAACAAAAATCAGATGTCAAATGGAAGGAGTGTTTAAAAGCTCTGTGCTTTTAACTGCTTACCTGGTAAACTGATTGTACCCTGGGTAGATCTTTAGCATATGTTTTCTTTTCCCACCCTCTCAGAGCACTCCCACCTACATGCCGTCATTGTAAAGTTTTCGGGGTGAGCACCTGTTTGTACCTAATGCCGTGAATCAGTCTATGCTTCAGGCTGCTGTGTGGTCGGCCTTAGAAGGATGTTGGTATTCTTGGTAACTTGTTTTTGATTGAATCAAGGATGAATGAGTCAGATAAATATACACAAAACGTTACTTGAATTTGCAGGACACAGGAAAATTTTTCAATAAGGTCAAGCAATCCAATGCCATATTACCAGCTAAATGTAGAATCAGTGATGCTTTGAACAAAAAAAATATTTATAAAGCAGACTGATAGTGGTGCCAAATCACTCAAAACCCAACAACAACAACAACAAAAAGGAAAATTACAAAACCCAAAAAAGAGCTGTCTGAGGGAGCTGGGGCCCAAGGCAAGCTACAATTGTTTCCCCTTTTCTGGAGATAGAAATACCTTTGTCTCAGAGGAAATAGAGCAGACATTCTTTGTAGCTGATTTCCTTCTGACTTCCTCTGTGCTAGAGATGCCTATTTTCCTAGAGCTTTTTTAGAAACTGAATCTTTCTGCTGTGATTTCACACTTCAGCAGCTTAAGTTCAGCTAGTTTTCTGTGATATCAAATTTTGCTTATGTTAACAAAAAAACCCCCTACCTAAACTTCACTTTGCTTTCCCTAGCAGACCATTTCACCCACTTCAGAATATTCATGCGCTCCAGCTTGTGCTTTCCTTTATGATCAAGCTGAGTACTTAGGTTGCTGGTGGCAAAGTTCATGTTTGCATTGTTTTCTCCACTGTTTAGTCTGGCATCTGTTTCAATATCACTGCTTTGTGTTAGAATTAGCAGGGAAAAAAAGAAGAGTATTTATGCAGTACAATAAGTTTTTGTAATCATTTCCAGATGGCAGATCCCATCCTTTCTTTTCTTATGATTCACTGAAACTTAAAACACTATGTAGAGTGTTCTGAAGGTAAAGAAATAGAAATAAAAATCACCTCAGGGAGAGGTTGGTATGACTTGCTTTTCGTGAAAATCTGTCAAAGGAAAGGAAACTTAAAAAATAAGATGGGAATTGGTAGTCACTGAAGGAGGAATTTATTAATCACATTGAGTGCAGAAAATGGCCTAGTAAACAGAATGATGATAAGGTCATCTTTACAATATCATAAAAATGGCCCAAATCCATAGTCTTTTCTTCAGTCCTTGCCCAGATGAACCACTTAAAATCAAATGTATTAACATGCTTGTCCAATGTAATTTTCTCTCTGTTAAGGAAAATACAGAATTTGTTGAGTTCACGGCAGAAGGCTTACCAGGGCTGAGTTAGCCAGCTCAGACGGCAGCAGCTCCTGCTGTAAGATCCAGGGAGACAGGCTCTGTTCCCATGTGTGAGGACTCATTCACGGCATGCTGTTGCTGTTTGGACATCTTTTCACTAGGCTTAAAGTTGCCTCCCTGAGGAGTCAGTAAAAATCCCCTTCCAGGCATGGGAGATGCTGAGATTCCCAGCTACCTGCTCCATCTCTTTCCCCAAGGACTGCACACCAATGTTTGGATTTAACCACGTCTGTTCTCTGGTTCTTGTAAGGGGTAGATGGCTACCTCGTGCCTTGTTGAGAGCAGGAAGATGTGAGCCCTTCGTGGACATGAAGGAGGAGATCAGAAAACTGTATAATGCTAGCGGCATTCAGCAGAGTGGGGCATCTGGGTGGGAAGAGGGACACAAGTAACAGTTCTGTCTGATAAAAGCCATTCAAGAAAAAGTGTAGTTCCTTACTTCCAGATGTTAAAGAAATACTATCTCTTGGCTGTTCTTGTAGCTCTTGGCCTCTGACTTTTGAGCATTGATACCATAAGTTCATTTGTATTGGCTAATACAGCGCCAAGAAATCAAGCTGAAAGGGGCTTTGTAACAAAGTTAATTTATTTTCCAATTAACGTCATCTCCATCAGCTTCAGAGATGATAAAATGACACACGGCTGCCATCCTACTCTTCAGAGTTTGGCAAGGGCTCACTTTCCTGGTGCTATGAAGAGGGAAAATGTATTTATTTCTACATGTGAGATTTATTTATTCCCTTTCGCTTTCACCTCCCATTCATTTATCAGTCCAGGAAAGGAGCATGTCAGTTTAAAACAAACAAAACACCTGATACGTGGGTGGCTCCAGACTCACTGCAGATCCCTACAGAAGCTTTCATTGTGAAATATGCCTGTTTGGATGTGGTGGAAGCTGAAAGTTTTGTGGATTCCTGCTCCCCTTCATTTGGGTAGCAGTGCTGTACACTTTAATTGACCAGCATGATTCAGTACATTTTGGTTTCTGTCCTGTTTCTTTTCGTGCCTCCCATATCCTCAGTACTCCTATCGTCTTCCAATCTAAAAGTAGAATCATAGAATCTCCCATTTAGCCTGCAGATGTATTTTACTTTACCTTTAGTGGAATAGCCAGAGAAATTAAAGGCCTTGGTGTTTAACTCTTCCATAATCTCACTTTTGCACAAGGCACATCATAAAGAGCTTTGCATGCATAGTACAGTCTGCTTGATCGATAGTTTTAAAGAAAAATAAGCTCGGTTAGCAAAGCCTGATTTGGTGACTTTGTGGCTGCTTGTGAGCTGGCCATTTGTGGGGCACAAACAGAACTACTAGCCTGGAAGGAAAGGAAAAAATAAAAACAAATGCAAATTCTTCATCATATTTTGTTGTGGAAGAGATGATTTGCAACATAGACCCAGTTGTCGCCCAAGAAAGACTCACTGTTCCTAACTTCTTGAAAGATACTTACTTGATAAATTTGCAGACTGTGTGTGGGCTCTTTTTTTTTTTCCTGGCATAGATCCTGTTAAATACACAGAGGGTCAAATGCTTCTCTTGGGCTTCCTTCACAGAGGCCAGCTGGAGAGCTTTAGCGTAACAAAGCACACTTTTCCCTTCTGCCATTCACCTCTTCGTGAACTGACAGTGGGCACTTGAGACCTTGTCTTGTTCTCGCTGACTGCAGACCATATCTCTCTCCTTCAACACACTGCCAAATGGAGGCCTTTTGGAGTGAGTGAAGAAGATATATTATTGAATGTGTCTGTCTTTGCTGTAGTAGAGTTATTTTCATGTCCATGATAGAAGGCGTTGCTGTGTTTCAGTGTTATTTCAAGTTAGGTTACTTTGGGGTATTTCAAGTAGATGAGCTAGTAGAATAATTTGGTAAAAGGAAGCCTTTCCTGAAAGTAGATGGGGAAAAGGTATCCAGTAGTTAGCAATTCTTGGATGTTCTGGAGTGTATGTAAGGATATCAGAAACTAAAGGGAAAAACTAGGGGAGAAGAGGGGAGCACTTTTGTGAGAGACTGGATCAACTGGGAAGATGTTACTGAATGGTTTGCAGGGACCTACCGTCACTGGATGCTACCCAAGTGTAATTTGAGGGTGTAGCTGGTATTTACCAGTATTTAATCTATTATAATTGCTGCAAGAAATGTATCTTTCTGTGATTGCACCCTGCTAGCAACTGTGAATTTGCCTCAGAAGTGCAAAATACGTATCGAAATGAAGACAAGGAGGACTTCAAGTGGAATGGTAAAAAAAAATTATTCACACAGATACCAAGACTTCTGTTGTATGTTCTTATCTTGTGTGAACATGCACCTTTCTGTTTCAGATGTCTGGGCTGTGGGGTTTTTTTAAAGAATGTCTGGCCATTGACAGTTATAAAGTTTCTCAGGATCTATCTTTCAAATTAAAAATGGCATCAGGAATTAAAGAAGCATCCCTAGGATGTATTTGTTGTGGCTCACACTGTTTTTAACAGCTTTCACAAAGGAAGGGGATTATCTCTTAGTGGTGCATATACAGACACATCCCAAAATGCAGTTCTACAGGTACCTTTGCTCCTTGGGGCATGCCAGGGGTGAAGTGTGTTGAAACAGGAGAATCTGAGATCTTTTCTGCAGCAGATTGTTGTTACTTTTTTAGCAGAAAAATCTCTGAACCCCAGATTTAAAACTTTGTGATGGAAGGCAGAAGAAATGTAAATATTCTCTATTAAATAAAGAATTCCCTGAAGCCTGCTGTGAGGATCAGTTTTGTAGGAAGAGACTATCAAAGCGTGAGAGGGGTAAGTGCTTCTGAGGAAACCAGAAGGCTTTACAGTTTGAGACTGCTTCAACAATAAATATGCAATCAGTTCAAATTATATGGCAAACTCTTAAATAACGTCAGTGTATTTTGGCATGATGGTTGAGTTTAAATGCATTAAGCTTTTCAGTGAGTAGTAATAATATGGCATTAGAGCATTAAGAACGGGATGAGCTTTGCCAAACCTTTGCTTTAGCTCGGTGCCTAAAGGCATGTTTAAAAGGTAATTTCAATGTGGTTTTAACTGGCTGCAGTACTAACCCAGGAAGGGCGAGGGAAAATCTGGCAAGGGTTGCTGCAGTTTTGAGGTCTTAGATTTTTGGATTGCTGTCATAGTGGGATGCAGCTGGATTATTATATGAGCAGAGCTTTGTTGCAGCTTGCATGGCTGTAAAGTCAAAGGAGTTTCACAAGCAAAGGAAAAGCAACAAAATAGTGTATATACTACCGGTGTATGTATGCATGGGCCAGAACCTTTTATAGCAGAAGAAGATAGCCCTTGTGCTCCAGTACCTGCTAATGCTCCAGGCTGTGACTCTGCCACATGATGCCCTCTTCATTTTTAGAAAATACCCTTTTAGTCATTAATTGTAGGCAGAATCCCAATAACCTCTGGATCTGATGGTGGGATAAAAGCTATCATTCATCAAATGGTTATATATTATCTAGTGAATAGAGTCAGAAAGAGACAGGAAGGCGGTTGGGGGGGGGGAGGAGGTCTGGCCTCCATGGCACAGTGTTTAGTCGGTGTTGAAGGGAAGCAGTTCCCAAGACATTTTGTAGCTGGAGCCTAACAGAGCCTTAGGCTGAGACTGTGATTCAGGATGGTCAGCGTTAGCCTTGGGAATACCGCTTCGGAAAATTCTTAAATTGGAAAACCAAACCCCCAACTGAAAACATGTTTTGACCTTCTTTTTTTTTCTTAAGTATTCGTATTTGAGAGCACAGGAAAACAGGCTTTCCATCAGATTCTGATGGCAGAAGTGATATAAGGGTGATCATATCTGCTTTTATGCAAAATTTCAAATTGATGTTCTACATTTTAAACTTTAATCAGGTTCACGCTGTGCTTTAGTTGATCTGTAGAGTGAACTGCCTCATGACCAATGCAATTGTTGACTGCTTTTCCATCATGATACTGGTGGATGCAGTACTGCTGTCATTCAAAGTCATTTTCATGGTCTGGTCATCACAAAATTACACTCAGAACAACAACTTCTCCAAGAAACATTTTGAGAAGCTCAAGGTCAATCTTTAGTTTTTTCCAGCTTAACGAAAATTTTGTAAACTTCTTAGTTAATGATCCCACACAGAATCTCTGCACTCAGCATTTGCAGCTGGCTGTAACATGACCTGAAGTGTTTGTACTGATTTGCAACTTCTTTGGGTATGATTTTTTAGCTGACCTGAATGAATAGTCTACCAGGGCTCTGAAATGTTGGAGGGTGACCTAATGTCCACCTCTACAGTATCAATTCAGTCTTCCAGCTTGCACACTCAGCAAAGGGAGTGCCAGCACCTCCAGATTCTATCCATTTAGATCAATTTAATTTAATTTAAAAGAAGAAATTCCACTGTCAGCATTATTTTGTTTATTGTGTTACCCAAATTTCCATGTGGGCTATTGTATTCTGAGTATTGTATTCTTCCTAGTTATTCAACAGGACATGATATTGTATTATCTTGAGGAGTTTTCCTATGGGCATTACCTGGTTTCACCAGGGGTTCCTTTAGGCATGTGGCTAGACTAAATGCTAAATAACATTGGCAAAAGGGTCCTCAGACCAAAGAGTCAAGAATTTCCCATAATTTCTAAAATTATTTTGGACTCTTCCAGGACATAAAATCCTATAGAAATATAGGCCACTTAAGAACTGCTGAGGCCATGTTGTACATTTAACCCATTTTCAGATACTTTGGACTTTTTAGAAAATTTTCCATTATCTGAAGCCAAATTCATGTGGAATTCTTGTATAAAATACTTGATGGATATTTTTATGAAGTCCAAATTAGTGCCAAATACATTTTTTTAGCAAGCTGTTTTACCAGAGAGACCTCAAGCCTTAGCCAACACCTGTGCAGTCTACAACATATTCACTTCGAATTCTAATCCAGAGAATAAAATGTCTGTGACTTTTGCAGCATCCTTTTATGGGATAGTGTGGCATTTTGAATTACTGCTTCTTTAGTGAGAAGTACCTTGAAACATGTCCCTACAGTCCCACAGCATAAGAGAATAAAATAAGATAATAATGAAAAATACAGATTAAATGATGTTGCTCTCCAAGCCTCAGATTTTCATTTCTCCACTTTGAGGGTAATGTTTTAACATTGCTTTGTTAGTGATATCTATAAAGATCATGTTTATACATCTATCCATCTATCTGTCTGTCTAGCTATCTATTTATCTATCTGTCATGACTGGTAAATCAACTATACAAACACTTGATCTGAAAAGAGACTACTTAGATATTTCATGGCCTATTTAATACAGCTATAAGGACATTTCATATGAGAACATATTCTTCAAAGCTGGCAAAGGAATAACATATCTCACAAAATGACAGAATAAGGGCATTACTGCTGAATGAACAACATAAAGAACTAGGAGGATAACATGCCAGAGATGATTTACAGATACCAGAACACTGCTGTAACTGGAAATTTTTTTGCCTGCTGAATGCCTTATAGAATTTTCTTCCACAAGGTCTGGATTACATTCTTTTTTTAACACAACATCTGGGTAGAAAACCTTGTTATAGACAGGATGGGTTTTGAGAAAAATTGCTTCTTTCTGTTGGAAAAGCATCTGTTGTTTTATGCTACAAGGAGGCTTCTGTGGCTGTACATCTTACATGACTGTGAGCTCTTTGGGGCAAGGTCTTTCATCTTTCTCAATGTGTAAGATATACCTTACACAGTGGGGCTTTGTTCATCATTGGTCATCTTTTGTTTTGTCTACATTGAGCCCTTTAATGAAATACGGAGTCTGCTTGTTTGGTATGCTGCGTGGCAGAGCTGAGATAGCCTGTTCCAAATGAAATGTGTGAAATGAACTCCCTCTTGGGGCTTTTGACATTTGTCCTTTCTTGCATGCTTCCATTTTATCTAAAATAAGTCATGTGGAGTGCAAGTACATGGTGGCTCTTCGTGGTGGCATGAAGAAATTCGTAACTTTCTGGATTTTACTTCAGTGAACAGAGATTTTTGCACCTTTTTTTGTCTTGCAAATGAAACAAGAGCAATCATCGTATAATTCTAGGAACACATTGTAGAGCACCCAAACCTTACCCTGTAACACCTGGAAACTAATGTACAGATGAAATAACCCATCTGAAAAGTCTGAGGGGTTCATCATAATGATGGCCAAAACAGAAATGGATGGGTTTCACAGGTACGCAGCCTATCTGTGAAAAACATGGAAAGTTCCAATTTTTTCATGACACTTTTGTCTTTATGATCAAGTCATTAAAAAATGCCCTTTAAATTCAGTTTTCTCTGGTTTTGTCCTTAGCTGTTCATCAGCAATTATGTTCCACTTTCTCCCAATTAACCTGAATTAATTGAAGGCAGTTCCTTTCTAGGCTATCTGAATCTGTACTTTCTCATTAGGAAGAAGACCCCCTTTTCACAGCTTGCCACTCAAGTTTTGCAGAAGTTATTGAACAGCAAATGGTGCATCAGCTAATTCCAACCTAGTGATACAATAAACAAGGCAACACTTTTTGTAAACAGATGATATTTGGGTAGTGCTCTGTGGTGTGTAACAGATATGAAGTCAAAACAAACATTAAGGAGGTTTCAGCAACACTCAAACTCAACCAGCTGGAATAGTGACTGCAGCAAGCAGCCAAGTTCAGGGCAAGGGAGAAAGATAATCAATGACCTGGTGGTGATGGGTGAGCTTTGGTGAAGCTAGTATGATGCCTATTTACAATAATGTGCTGTTATAGAGATCAGAATAAGTAAGTAAACAAACTTTAAAAGCAGAGACCACTATGAGAAGTTGAAACACTTCCTGCAAATGTCCCGGTTCTCTTTCAGGACCTTTAGTGCTCCCATTGCAGGTGGTAACAATGATTGCAAAATGGCAGAAGAGCAGGAAAGCTTTGACTTCTGTACAGCATTGCTCTGCTCTGCTTTAGCCTCGTGCCACTTCCAATACTAGAGAGGCCAATTCCCCTTCTGAACGTGTTGGCAGAAATTTTTTCCTCCCATTCTTTCCAATATGAATCTGCTCCGAACACAAAAGGAGTAACTTCTGGAGGAGGGGAGGGAGAGGCGAATGAAAATGCACATTGGAAAATTCTTCACAATTTTCATGAAATTATTCTTAAAGAAAGGACAAGGTAATGAAAGATGAAAGGGAGACAACCTGTGTGGACTTGAAGTGAGCATCACTCAGATCCGTTCCTGGGAGGAATTTCCAGGTGGATGTTGAAGCGCTGCATGATATAGAGGATATCTGCAAGTGATTTGATATCTAGCATGCAGAACTGAGCTTTAATCCACTCAGTGATGTATGGATAAGGACACCTGGCCAACATCTGGAAACACTTAAAACAGGATGGGGTCTGGTGCATTCTTTCAGATAGTTTTTGCCTATTACTGTTTCCCCAGAAATTGTTTCCTGTATGTGCTTTGTTTTCAAGTACATAAAAATAACAATTTGCTTTCCAGATCTCCATTTTGGCAGTTCAGAGAGAGGAAAAAGGTGTACAAGAGTAGATGAATAAGAGTCAACTGAATCTGCCCTTCAGAGCCTTTCAAGTGCTAAGCAAAGCACAATGAACTGATAAGAGGGCATGAATGAAGTAAGGATGCCGGCACTCACTAAACTGGGGTAACTGTCCCACTAAGGTTAGATGAAGTTGTCTTAACTGGGGGTATTAGTGTGTCCTACTTATAGCAAAACCGCAAATAGCTGCAGTGTGGAGTCTTCTTATGTTCCTATAGAAGTAACATAAAGCAGCTTTGGAAGGCCATTGTGTATGTGGTTGGTGAGGTTTTTTAAATATTCTAAGTTTTCTGATGTAGTTAATGCAATATTGCCCTGTGGAAAGTCAGAGAGGAAATAAATCTCTCCAGGTGGTATTCAGGAGAGCTTGTTCCTGGTGACATTGCTGCCTCTGAACTAGGAGCTGCTGTGGCAGTGGAAGGGTAGGATGGTGCAAATCTAATCGAAAAGGCAGAGTTTGTCCAGAGAAAGTCTTCTTTAGTGTTGAGATTTGCAAGGCATGAGGCTTGTCCATTTTTCAGTTGACCAAACTGGGCACAGGGCACGTGCAGCACTTTGTCCAAAAAGTCAGCCTGAGACACAGAGGTGGCTTTTGTGTTAGCCCCGAGTTTGTTGGCAGTACGTGGGTTTTAAGAATAAAAAGACTGCTGTAGGGCAAGAAATTTTTTTAATAAATTATTTGGTCTTTGAAGCAATTGTTTTGTGATTGCCTGGCAAGGACATCTCTGCCCCAGAGCTTTCCACTGATGCAAGTGGTGAGTACCCCACTGGTAAAAGACTTGCCTTTTGCTCAATTTTTAGGGATCCTGTGCTTTTAAAGTAAGGCAATCTGTCTTTAATAATGTTATGACACACAAAAGTACTGGGAACAAAATGATCTTTATTTTCTGGCCATAGTAACGTGACATGGGCCTGAGGTTCCAGCCAGTTACACTTTATCCAGTGGCTCTTATGGTTATTGTTATAAAGCTTTATCCTTGTTATCATCAGGATGGTCTTGAATTCATTTTTTCCTATTCTCACATGTTGCAGCCAGCATGGCCTGTACTGTTGTCAGACACGCTGGAATTGTATCGTGTGGTTTAAAGCAGATTCTGGGAGAAACTTCAGCCCACATAGAAAATCTTCTGACTGCTTTGCCTTATTCCAGTCTAAACCAACACCAGTGGTTAAAAAAAAAAGTCAATATGCAGCTGCATGTTTGCAAACTGAGCACAATGTACATGTGTTTACAGAGTGTAAAAAATATCCCATCTATTTTACTAGGCTATATTTACAAGCCACCAGGCACTTTCCTCTCTCCTGGGAGTTTGGAGATAGTCTTCAAATGATCCTTAGCTTTACAAGGCATGAAAATAAATTTGGAGCTAAAACAGGCAGATTCTTGGCAGGGTTTTTCTTTCACTCTGCCCCATGCAACTATCAGTGCAAACCAGGGCCAATGTCTTTGGCTGTGAAAAAGAAAGAGCTTATAAAAATAGTACCACAAAGTTTTGTGCGGGGTGTGTGGCCGTAGTCATGTTAAAAGAATAGCACAAGTATTATTACAATAAGCTCTCTATACAAAGAATTTGCTGAAGTCAAATGATCAATTTTTAAGAGTTAACATTTATAATAGGACTGGCCCATATGTTCAAAAATAATTGTTGCACTAGATGAGAAAATGAAAAATCAACCACTTCTAAGGATTTCTGAAGTGTTACAGTCAAATTCTCATCTCTCTGTATGAACTTTTTCTGACAGAGAAGAGCAAGGTGAGATCTCTCCTTTTGCGGTTACAGGGTAACAGCAGAGCTGCTTCCTGGAGACCAAGGCATTATCCAACCTGCAGATGTCTGAACCTCCGTGCATCAGGATCTGGCAAGCACATCCTTGCAGCCACACCCATGCCAGTCTTCTTCCCCAAGGGTCCGCCGCAATGAGGTGGTGAGAAGCAATGCCCCAAGTTGCACCCTTTCCAAAGACAGCAAGAAAAGAACTGAGAAAGGAAAGATCCCATCTTGCCCCAGGGAAATTGCGACAGCTCATTTATCTTCAGGGCCTTCTGCAGATGTTGGCAGTTTAAGCAAAGAACTTGCTCTTCTACAATTACTCCAGTCCTGTAAACAACCAATTTAAAATCAGGTGGATAACTCTTATTTTACAACACAGGAGAAAACAGAGAAATTGGGTAAAAAGATTAACCATAATAGTACTGTTCAGAGAGAATGAAGAATTGGAATATGGCCCAATATATCCTACATTCATCAGCAGTGAAAAACAGTTTATTTTCTATCACAATGATATCCTGCACCAAGAAACTGCCTCCTGAAGTGATGATTAGTTATGGCGGGGTAAAAGTTGCACATACATTTCAAGAGTTCTCTCAGTGGTTTGCATTATTCACTAGGGTGGTTTGAATTATTTGCTAGGGTGGGTAATAAAATATCATGCTACTTCTCATCCTGTCTGAACACTTGTCCTGTCTGAACACATGTTTTCATTCTTCTTGGAAACATCTAAATTTTATTCAATATGAATTCTTTGTTATCCACCATAAGACCTTCTGTCACTAGAAATTTATTTTAAAGAATGATTAAGAAGTTTGAATGTTCCAATTCCTCCACAAAGCAAAAGGCAATACTCAAATTTGCTTCAAGGTGCACAGGATCATATGGTGAGTAATTTCCGCAGAGTCTCGGTTATTCTGGGCTGGCTGCTGCTAGACCAGCAAGGAAACATGGTAACGTTGATTAGACACTTTTCATCTGCCCGCCTGAGGACAGATGCGCCAATGTTTTCCTAGAACCAATGACATTTGGGTATCTGACAAATGTAAATGTTTTGAAGGTATGTGGCATACTGCCCTTCATACAAGCAGCGGCACAGTTTTACTGGTATCAGGCTTTAAGCCCCCCTGGACTTTTGCAGCAGCCCCGAAATGCAGCAGTTGCAGAAGCACAGCAAGAAGTAGCGTGCCAGGCTGAGAGCAAGGATGCGAAGCAGCCACTTTCCTGGGCACTTGGAGGCAGGGACGAAACAAGGAGTCAGGGGGCAGCGGGGGATCTGGGCATGCTGACCTGAGATGTTGTGCAACCCAAAGTGGGGAAAAAACCTATTTTGTGAGATCCCGCTCTTGAATAATCATACCAAACATCTCTTAATTCACGGGACTGCCATGGGGATCCTGGTGGGACTAAAGATATTTGTTTGGCCAAATGCTTGATTATGGGAGAAAAACAGATACAGAATTTGTTATGTTTTGAAATAAACCAAGAATTTCAGTCTCTTTCAAATGAAGCCAAAGCTCTTTGAAACAGCTTTCAAAAGTCAAAATAGGTTTTTCTGCAATTTCTTCTGTTCCCTCATTTGAAGGCAATGTTTCAGTTAGTTTAACTGCAGTCAGTACTTGTGTGGCTGGGAGCCAGCTGCCAGGAGGCTGTAAAGATTGACAGCAATTGGAGAGAAAATAGGAGAGGAAAAAAAGGACTATGCTTCTTCAATCTTTTTAATGAGGTGCAGCAAATTTAGAATGATAAATACATGTAGAGACTTGTTATTCAAAAGCCTACATTGACTAATTAATGGAAAAATCATGATTTATTTAAAGAGAAGAGGCAAGATTGGGAGATAAATTACTGCTCAGTATCCACTTGTATATTGTGCTTTCTATTTGCTGGGAATTGTTTCTATCAGCAGGAAGAATTAGGTATAATTAGAAAATTCTTGTGATGATTTGAGTCCTGGTTTATTAAAAAAGCCCAGGATGCTTTTGGCATCTGCAGGTGTTCTCAGTGTGGAAAAATCCTGGCCTGGTTAGTCCCTGCCATTGCCCTGTTACTAAATGCCTTTTATCAAAACAGTGATATCCTTGAGGGAGTTGCATGGTCTGAGGACCAGTCAATGAACGCACCAAGATAAGCATGTGTGAAACGAGTAGTGTGGTGCCAGCTCCAAAGTAGTCACAGTGCCATAAGCAATGTCCTGAGGTGTATATTAACTAAATATCATCTTGTGAAAAATATCAGCGAGGCACCCTTTGCAGTTATACAGACCAACAGCAGTCGCTTTAGCTGTGAAAATCCTATGTTTTGCTTTACACTCAGCTCTTCCGGACAAAAAAGAAAAGTGCATTTACTACCCTTTCTCAATTGCATTGTTTTTGCAGATTTTAAACACGAAGAGCTTTCCTGGAAGAGGTTGTTGGTCTCACGGAGGCCACAGAGGTGACAAAGGAGCTGTGTTCATCACCTTGGGGATGTCGCTCCTCATCTCTGCTGTGGTGAAGGCAGCTTTTTGAGCGGCCCCGCACCCAGATAGGTCCCTGCTGCTTGGCTGGGAGAAGGACTGCACCACATTTGTGGCTTCTCATGCATTCTTGTTTACAAGCATTACAAAATGCAAAGAGAAAAAATGCAACATGTTCAAAATGACCTTTTGAATTGTCAAGGTGAGCAGCTCACTATCATTTGGTCAGAAAAGTTTATTTGTATGCTCGGAGCTTTCTGCGTCCATATTTGTTTGTGCTTCAAGGGTTTGAGTCTAGTCCCAAAAGAAGCAGAGGGATGCACCCATTTATAGCTGCTTCAGTGGAATGGGGACAACTGGGAATTGGGAGGCAGTGAAACCCAAGAAAATATTATAACAAACAGCTCACCTCTACCTGGACTGTTTGTGCAACTACAGTCTAAAAAAACCCACCAAACCACATTTACAAATGGAAGCAGTGAAGTTATTCTATTGACATTTCATACGATATCAAAAGAACTTTTTCTGCATTTTCACGGGGGGGTGTTTTTTAAAGGAAATATTAATGAAATGTATTACAAACATAAGGTCTGCTTCTGCTTTTACTTTTCCTGTTAGCATCGAGCTGTTCCAATGCTGTTAAGGTCAATGGGAGGAGTATCGCATTGACAGGACTGGTCTGGACCCACAGAAAAATACAGCGAGTGCTGGCAAGGTGACAGAGGAACTGTGCTTAGTAAGGTCATTTGTAACCTCTCTATGATGTGAACAGCTGTGTAGTAGCTCTTTTGCAGAATCAGATCTATAAACCAGACATTATAACTACAGTATCCTGTTAGGCCATTGCTGGGAGAAGACTTTTTTTAAGTTTCTGGATTTGATAATTTATAACACTTAAAATGATTGAGCTTTATTTTCCAAAAACAAATGCCCCAAACTGTAAAATTGTACATTATATTATTTTAGAGTTATTATCTTGTTTCCTGTAGTTCTTCTTGCGGTTGCTTATCAAAGCTGTGATACAAAGGAGCATTTAGAGATGTACTTTAGTGCCTGCCATTCTAAAGTACTATTTAAACTTACTTTTCAATGGTTTTTTTTCTAATTAGAGATGCAGATATGAATTAGGACATATGGGCTGAGTCCAGTGCTATTGAATTCAAGAGTAAGACTCTGACTTCAGGGTATGTTAAATCAGTCACTTTAGCCAAACACTGAAATTTCAGTGTTTTCTTGTGAAGTGTTGAAATGCAGGAATCAGTCTTAGATCAGATCCAGCTTTCTTGACTGTTTTTCATCAAGCCTTTTCAAGCCTTCAAACAGCTTCCGTTGAAAATACAAGATTTGTTACTGTCTCCAACACGAACAGAGTTGGTTAATTTCTGAGGAGTTGTAGTAAGAACAGTCTAGAAAATGAAACTCAGAAGTGAATATTCCTCTCATGTTGACAGTCTGCTTACAAAAACACAGCCTTGTGTGAAGAAGCGGTGCTCCATAAAAATAAGCACATACGCTATGTACGATGGTTGGTAACATTTAATAAATGCTGCAGTTTAGGCATGGAATGTATGATTTGTGAGAGTGATTTTCCTTCAGTCCTAAACTAAACGATGCTATTTCTTACGAACTTTCAATACAAAATCCCTGAAGGTTTAAAACTTTTGATTGATTACTTTTTTTTTTTTCCTGTTTTCCCTGCAGAATGAGCTTCAGAGTGCATAATTCTCACTCATGGACAAATTAAAAAGGGAAAAAAATGCCCTTTTTGTAATAAATATTTTGTATCACAACAAATATTCACACAATAGAAGTATCGGCTAAGAGAGCTGGGAAATTGGACCTGAATATCTGCTGAGAGGTGAGCAATAGTAATCAACTAGCACATTATCTGAAAAGCAAATTATGCATCCAGCCAGACTAACTATGCTAAAATAAGTGGCAGGAGATGTCAAGATTTTTTTCTTTATGATCTCTATGGGTATGTGTTGATTTTTTTTGGCACGGCCCCAGTCCTCAAGTGTATACAGTTGAACAAGGGTAAAAGGCAGCAGATTTTATTGATTCATAATATGGCTTGCTGTAATGTACTGATGCAAAACAAAGGGCTTATGTTAGCTATAAGGTAGTGTAATATATATTTAACTGGTATAAATTATAAGGTTGTCTCTCCTTAAGAGTATAAAATATAAGGCTGTTTCAGAGAGAGTCTGAAGTAAAAAATGATTAAAGCACTGTCCAAAGTAGACAAATTCATCAAACTCAGTTATTAAAAGAACGCAAACTTATGTATGAATTATTTGCTCCTGCTCAGTTTTACCGAAGGCTGCTAACGATTCCCAGTCCGAGATGAAGGGTTATTTTGTACTGAAGACAGCACCGTGGCATGTGATGTATTGCAGAATGGATCAGGTACCTTGACTCAGTTTTTCTCCTTGATGCTGTTTGCAGCCAAGCTTCCTAAGAGTGGGAAGCATCATTTTCTCTAAAAGTTGGGCTTCCTTCTGACTTAATACAGTGTGGGATTTGTATAGATCCGGGTAACTTCCAGAGATCCCTGTATCTCTCTATCTGTGCTGTCCTGAAATGTATCTATTAATGTCCTTGAGCACCAGCAGAGCTTGTGCGGTGGATGCACTGAACTGTCATGGTGCATGACGAGGTTTGTGTATGGACAGGTCACTGTGGCAGATCTGTTTTCGACATTGATCAAAATGTAGAATCATTGTCAGAGGGAAGTTACAGCATCCCTTCTGGGTTTAAATGGTCTTTACAGTGCCTTTAATGGAAGAGGCAATGAAGGCTGAAGACTGGAGTGGATGCTGCTGTGTAGCATCCAGCCTCTTGGCATGCCACGGACCCGCTACTTGGGGACAATCAGTGGGTTGCTCTGGGACAGGTGTAGGGCAATCAACTACACGAGACAAGACAGAAGCCCTTGGTTGTGCAAGGTTCATGATGAGCCTGGGGTACCAACATCTTAAACTGATTGTAGCCATCCCAAAACCTATGTTACCAATTCTAAGCAGCAAGAAGATAGTATTTCACAGGAAAAACTGTAATTTGTCACATGTACTAATAATTTTTAGGCTGGAATTGATATGTGACCAAAGTAAAAGGGCTCCAAACATAATCAATTGAATATAAATCCTGAAGTTATACACACAGCATGAAGCACTGTAGAATTTGCCAAACTAGCTATCTAAAATGTAAGTAAAAAGGGTTATGAATATCTAGGGTGAAATTTTGGCTCACTGAAAGGAGTGGGAATTCTGCCATTGATCTGAACAAGGCTAGAATTTCTCTCTCCTTAGACTCCCTCCCCTGCATCTTTTCATTTTATTAGCCATTCTGCTCGCTGTTTGCATGCATTTTTATTTTACATGGAGAGATTATATTATGTCAGAATATAATATTTCACAATTGGCAAGACACTCCCTGTTCTGCAACTGCAGTTGTAGCTGCCCATAGGGAAGCAGCGAGTGGCTAACGGCCAGCAAACTGCAGTATCGAGGTGGGGTTACAAGGGAAGCAGAGCAGCAATGGAGCAGAGGAGGAAAGGGGCCCCTGCCTTGCATTCTTCTATGTGAGAGATTCAGGGAGAAGCTGCAGCCATCTGTCCTCTTAGACACTTCCTTTATGTACTCTGCAATGGTAAAACTGGCTGCTGCAGTGGTCATTCAGGCTCTTTTTTTCCCCAGTCATTATCCAGAATGAGTTGCAGCAGTTTGAATCTTTCTCCAGCCCACTTTTTGCATGTGTTGACTGTGGAGCTGAGAGCCTGATCCTAAAGCTGAGAGGTAGGTGATCTGTGCTGCTTCTGCTGACCTCTTCTATAAGGGGTGTTTCATGCATGGTGTATGATACTTCACTGGTGACTGGGGAAACACAGCTAGTACCTGCACACAAAACACTACTTCTCTGGACCAAGTCCAGCTTTCTGACTTATTTCTTCCTTTGGCAGATCTTCCAACCCATCCATCCCTATTCTTACTTCTTTATAAGGGAAATGTTGCCTTTAGTAAAAGAAGAAATTCTGTGAAAAATACACTAGGTACGTTTACTGCTCATGTTTCTCTGCTAGCTTTTGTTAACAGTTTCAGGGAAGCTGTCTCTGAGTACAGAAGGGTTTCAGGAGGCAGGCCAGACCTCCAAAGGCACCAGCTAGAACGCTTTGTGCACCCCTTCGCTCACAGCTGTGGTCCCAACAAAGCTGCGGTCCTCAGTGGCATTGCACTGTATCATGTTATATTTGCAGTCCTTCTGGAATGCTTTTTTTCCATATACTTTATCCAGAGTTTGGTCATATATTATCTGCCTGACAACTCGACACCTATAAAAATTTATGAATTTGTATTAAAACCAATACTTGATTATGTCAGTGTTTATGAGGCTTCCCATGAGCCCTATATTCTTCAGTTGAATCTAGCTATAACCCCTCATAATAATAATAAAACAGGCCATATTTCACCATTTCTCTGTTAACATGACTCACTGCTAGCAATTACAGTAGCTACCAGCTCATACTTTTGTTGATTTTAAGGATTTGCTGCCTTGTAAGGGTCTTTGCTGATCTAAACACACATAGACATATATTCAGTGGCCCTCCTTAGCTGGGCTAGAAATAGCTGTGGGTGCATTTTTCAGTTTCCTGAGAACAACTTCTATCTACAGTTATTCATGCAAAAGTGTGTAGTGACTCATAATGAATGCATAATTGTGGGTTTATGTACTGATAATAAGAAAAAATTGACACCACTAGGTCCATTGTGTTTGCAAATGCTCTGGATATGGAGACCAACAAAAAATAAAGAAGAAAAAGCAAATATGCTGCTTCCTCCTGCAGTAACCCTCTTCTTATTTCCATCTCTTACTTGTCTGGATCAGCCTTAAGTACTTCATTCTGGGACTTGGTAGAGAACTTGTGTGGAATGCCAGCTGCAGCCCATAAACTTAAGCAATCTATGAGTCGTCTTCTGGCTTCTGCAAGGGAGGGTGTTTCACCTGAAGTTAATATTTTACAGTCTGGTTTTGGTGTTGTGCAATTCTTCTATCTCATTATCCAATTTGTAAAGTCAAACCAATGTATACAGTAAGACCATAAAAAAGAGCTAAGAATCTAGCATTTTAAATTAGAAGTCAGTGAGTCTGGGGGATTTCTAAGCTTTAATACTAGCAACGGTAACATACTACTACTGTTAGGGTAACTGTAAGCTGTACAACATGCTTGCAATATAAAGATTCTTACATCCTAAGGATGATAAAGTTGTTTTGAAAAATTAATCAGGGAAATAGCTTTTTATATAGATAAATATATACATATAATATAAAACACATCCACATTATCCTAATTTAGAATAACCTAATTACTACAGAGGAAGAACATGGAGGGGCACAAATAGTATATGTGAAACACTGGAGCAAATTTATTTTAATTTCCATTTCTTTACTTCCCATAACACATAGCTATAATATTTCTGTAATATGAGAACTCCACAGGGATAATTTTTGCTGGTTTGAAGGATGAGCTTGATAGAAGCTGGCTCCAGAAGTTATAGCTGTACGTAAATTTACAACTCTTAGCAATGAATATGTAATATATACACAACTTTTAGCCAACAGTTATATAGGATTGTAACATATTTTTTGGAGACATAGAACTATGATGATTCTTGAACTTTTTAGTTCCTTCTGTATCAGATTGTATCTCCAGGAAAAAAACAGATGACTTATGCCTAAGTTTAAATGATGCTGAAGTTTTAAATTTAACAGATGTAGATAATACCCATACTACTCCCCAAAGATTTTTTTCATGTCTCAAAATACCTCGTGCAACTTAATTGTCTCAAGATAGTGGTGTAAAACCCCTTCAGGATGGTAGGTGCTACTTTTCCAAGTCAGATTAAGTTCCACTCCTATAGAAAGCATTTATTGCATTTGCAAACCTTGAGATTGCTGGCAACAGCAGTATGTTGCATTTCGGAAGTCCTGCAGGACATATCCCCATAGCTTATACAAAAAGGAGGGATTTAGAAAATGGAGCAAAAAGGGAGAGAAATCAGTAGACTATTCTATAGGTGTAGACAACCCTATCATTCTTAGAAACTCCAGTGTTCTAGAGCAATCTTACAAACCTCTTCTGATATTTGTACTGCTAAAAAATATGGGCAATGTTTTTGAAAATGATAAGGAGAAATCATTTAAAAGCTGGGATCTAGATTCACAGGAGCGGTTAAAAATCATGTAGGTCAGGAGAAGGTGGTGGTTGCTCCATCTATTCCAGTAGAATAATTAGACAACCTTCCTCTTTTATTCAAAGCAGAGTTTGGAATCCATATCTTCCATTTTGTAGGAATATTTCCCAGATGGTCAGGTGGTCAGGATGTTGTAGACTAATTTCTGCTTTAAAGATTTCAGGAAAGGAGCTGAATGCACATTTTCCTTGCCTACATAGTGCTCTGACTACTGGGTAGAGAACACAGAAATGACAGGATTATTTCTTTCTCTTCCTTATCCTTCCAAATGTGATTGATTGTGAATCTTGCCTTTTAACTTCTTTTGAAAGTTTCCTGAGCTTGATGCAATTCTTGCCTGCAGTTCCTATGGTGCAGATATGGCAAGAGGTGGTGGCATTCACTCGTACAGATGTATACATCAGAGCTGAAATACAGCACACTCCAGCTTGTGCTCTCACTCTCTCTCTGCTACTCTCCCTGCTACAGTTAAAGTCAAGATAGTTTCTGCATGGCCGTGTGAAGGTCTTAAGGGATATTTGGATGACTATGCAAAGCTGACTTGCAGTCTAGCTATATAATTAGCAAATACACAATTTATTTCACTAACATAAATCATATTCCTTCATAGAAAGAAATAATCAAGTTAGTACCATTAAATTTTATAAAATATAAGGAACTAATTTCAAGGTCAAGATAGAAATGGCCTTCCTTTTAATTATTTTTCTATTACAGACTTCCTTTACTTTATTGCACTATAATTGTTAACCAGAGACAATTATAATTTAAAATACGATCCTATTTCCCTAGATAAAAACTGGAAAATTCAGTATTGGGCACTATGCTTTATATTTGCTAGTAAGAGCTTGTAACATCTCCACCTTGTGGCTGTTTCTCTGAGTAAAGAGCCGAGACTGCTGCATCTCAAATGGTAGGTTTTTTCGGCTCTGGGACTCCAGGTTCTCTGAACACAAATATCATACATTGACAGATTTTAGCTAAGAGATTCTTGTATGAGAAATGCCTGTTGTACTGATTTTAGACTAAAGTAAGTTCTTCTTTCATGCTTTTATCAGACTTTATTAAAATTTTGTATTTTAGACAACATCAATAATTAAAGTCAGGGATAAGCGACCACAGAAGCAATAAACATATATGAAGACTGAAACTGTCTGATTTGAAAAGAAGTGTTTCTTACATAAAAAATGCCATCAAATCAAATAATAAGTTGACCCAAGAGTTGGGTCAAGAAGATGAATTATCTTTTACTCATCAAAATATTTGCAAGTATCCTCATATTTGATGAAAAGAATGCACATTAAACACAAAAATATTCACTTTGTCGAGTGGGAAAGTGTTATTGTCCCTGTTTCACAAGGGGAAAGCTAACTGAAGAGAGGAAGTGCCCTTTCTCAAGGTCACAGAGCAAGACAATCATGGAAAAGAAGAGTAACACATACTTTCTTTTTTATGGTCCCTGGTGTTTTACTGTTAGCTCTGCCATCTCTCATCTTGATTTGCTATATTAATAATATCAGGAAATTGTCTGCTAAACGCTAAGAAACCTCAGATCACAGGTATTAACTCCCCATTAGTTGCAAAAGTTGAGCTGCTTTTTCTTTAATTTTTCAATTTGCAAATGTAAAAAAAATGTCCCATGATATTTCTGGTATTTTCCTGATCACAATCAGCCAGAAAAATTAGGACATAAGCTCTTTTGTGGTATTTTGTCACTTCCTGCACACACCAGAATTTTAAAATGCCAGGACAGGCAAATAAATGTTGTTATGTTATCTAGGCTTTCTAAAATGTCAGAAATACTTTGGCTTGGTATTTTAGGTGAAGGTGTCCCCACCTCTTATTTCCAAATTCCAGTTCTCATTGTAAGCATGATTTTATTTTCTCTTTATTTGTTATTTACGGCTACTTCACATTTCTCCATAGAAATCTTTCCTGGTTTTATTGTAGTCATTGTGACTTCCTCTATAGCCTATCATTTGCAAAAAGCTACTCAGCAGCCTTTTGTAATGCATCATATAAAGGGAGCATGACAAAATTATTTAACACAATGGCATGAATATAAGCAGCATCATTCCTTCTTTCTCCATTTGTAGAGATACCTTGCAGCCAGAAAAGCTGTATTAGCTTTGGTCACTGACCTTCTATTTTTTTTTTGGGGGGGGGGGGTTGTCCTCCTCACCCCACTTAAAGCAGTAACTTTCTTTAAAGAAAAAGTGCAGATCCTGTAACTGCTGTGGTAGGATCTGAGGCCCAGGATGCTCCGTCACACTCTGCTGATGTTTCTTTCCATCTCTGTGACTCATCCTGAGACAGACAGTGGTACCCAAAGTGACCTTTCTGTTCCCCATTCCTACCAGGCTGTGTCCAGTCCCTGAACTGAGAGGAACCATGAATGAAAATTAGTACTTGTCTATTAGTAGAATGAGATGTTTTTTTTTTTTTTTTTTTTTTTTCTGTCAGAGCTCTTTTTTCTGTCCTCAGTGTCCTACTGAATATTTACCCAAAGAAGGTCTAACCTAGGAGGGCTCAAAGGCTCAAATATATCTCTTCTAGGTCCAGGCACCACAGGTAGCAACAAGACTGCTTCTAGTCAAGAGATTTTTTCCTATCTGAATAGCCTTCTGTGGTTGTATACTCTGAGAGCTGGTAACAAAAAAAAGATATCTTATTCTCCTATGTCAGAAGTGACTTGTCCCAGTGACGACATGAATAAGATTTTGAATAGCTAGAAAATGCTTGGTAATGACAGTCCAAAGTAGTCCGAAGTGTTGGAAGAAATGGCACTCTATGGGGAATGAGACAGACAAAAGATGAGCTGAGATATAAAAAAAATCTGACAGAGGAAAGGAAGAGAGTTTGACAACAATAGCAATAATATGTAGTCTGTACTTCCTAAGCAGGAGGTAGAGTTTTGAGGTGGGGAAAAAAGCTGGAAGGAGGAGCTGCGAGGGTGGTGGATGATGAGGAAAAGTGGTGTATGTGGCCAAACATAGACCAGATTAATCTAGCTAAGTATAGATGTCTTCACTGTAGGTGTCAATATCTGAGCTAGTCATCCCAGCCTCCTTAATGGGGCATTCTCAAAAGATTACTCAGAGAGGATGTATTCCTCACTCATTACTTCACACAACTCCTTTCTAATTGTCAGCATGTGAACTAGTCATGGACTTTATAGTCAATACAGAAGAGGAGGCATTCTCAGGGCATGGTTAATGCCCCCATGGAGTAATCATGTAAAGTAAATCATAGACAAATCATGCTAAAGTTTCTTTTCTCTATTGACTACAAAGAGAATGCAGATTAATAGCTTAGATACAACATCTGAAGAGTGGTCTGTGATTTAGGCTAGAGAAACCATGTCCTGCACAACTAATCTCCAGAGGATCCAAATTATGCTTTCTTCTCACCAGTGAGAAAGACCCAGAACTTCCTGAAGGACTTCAACTTCAGAGCTGTGGTGCCACCCACGCTGGCTGCCCTTGTCCCCAGGGGCTTGCTGCATAGCATGGTGTAACCCCAGCTCTGGTGTTCGGAGCTGTCCAGACCATTTAGAGGTCTTTTTAGGATTAGGTACTGATGAAAGGAGACTGAACTCAATGACACGGTTTGATTTCTGAAGCAGAATACGCCAAATAAAAAATGTGGTTCTGGTGAGTGTTCCTTCATGCGCAGTACAGTTTTGATCACCATATGGTGACTAAGCCATACTGCCCTGCTTCGCCGGCATGATTTCAGAACACTACTGAATTAAATAACCACGGAGCTTTGAAGAGCAGATCAGTTGAGGGATGGGCGGGCAAACTTTAAAAGGCTAAAAAAGTTGGTTCAAATAGCACATTCAGATGCTTATTGGGACATAATTGGTCTGGAAATCAGGCTTCAGTGCCTCCTTGGCTCAGACATTTGCAATGCTGAAGGAAAACCACACTTTTCAAATTTGTGCTCTGCCGAAGTTCAGTGAGACTCCAAAGAGTTTTTGATATGTCAAACTTTTCAGCATTTTTTCCAAGAGGGAAAATTTCATCCCATTCTGCTTGAAGAGATCTGCCTGTGACTAACTAAAAGCAGCACGTAGCATACATTGCAACAGTGCCGTTGTCACCGAGTGCCCTAGGTGGTCCTGAAGACCACAGGCATTTGCCTACTGCAGGCTCCGGCGGGCGAGGGCCAGCAGCAATGCTCCCATGAAGAAGAATGCCCCGGCGGTCCTGACTCAGGCAACACCACCGATGAAGCCAGCTGGAGCCGTGCCTCAGTGAGGGCTGCAGGCTTTGGCCCTGAACACTTCCAAACAGGATGGATGCTTCAGCCCAGGAAATGCTCTGCGCAACAGGCTGTCGCCCCCAGATCCACTTGATGTTAGTGGTATGTGGAGACTGTGTTAGTCTGCTGCCACAGGGTAGAATAAAGTTGATGTTAGTGCCAACTGTACTTGCTTAGCCAAACCCTGCTCAAGTCTTATTCATCCTGTAGACTGAGAAATGCTTAGAATGGTGAAAACCTAAAATGTTTATTTTTAATCAGTAAAAGCATCTTAATTAGATTTTATGGGGTTGTGGGCTGTGTGCACATACGCACAAAATTCTATTACCCAGAGCATTAATTAAATAAATAAGAAAAGTCAACTCTGTGGTGTTCACTATGATCTGATGGAGAGCATAAAGGGATATAGCTTGTTCTCTGACTCTGTTTAGCCATCTGTGAAGTAGTAACAACAGCAGTTCCCTTCCAAGCCCTTCTAAGGTTTAGCGGGTCGCCTTCTATAGCACAGCTATAGAATGGTGGGCAATATGAACTGGGGTAGAGCAATATCATGATAAAAATTTGAAAGCAGGCTTTTTTTCTTTGGAGTTGAAGGGAAGTTCCACTTAAAACAATTGCTAGCATGATATGCAGCCATGCTGATTATGAAGATTTAGATCTATTATCCTAGTTTTTACGGAAAGCCACTCCCTGCAGCAAAGAAAACATAAATACTGGTTTTTGATGGTTATAAATTCATACTTCATGTGCTAGAATACATATTTGGAAGTATTTAAATGAACATGTAAAGTTCATAATTTGAAATTTTCTGAAACAGGATTTTTATACTGATGATGCTAGGAGTTTAAAAGAAAACAACTTTCCTTCTGTAATTAAGCAGAGCAGCTATTTATACTGCTGGCTGCTGGCTGCATTCCAGTACAAAGTGCACTCATGGCATCAATTTAAAGGGCATATGTTGGAGGCAAACAAACAAAAGTGGCTTGGAAAGAGGTATGGAGTAAAAGTTTCTGAACTGCCTAAGTTTCTTCAAGGGGTGAGACTTCAAGGACACTCAGCTGACTTTGAAAATTTTACCCAGGCTTACAAGAAACAGAAGAAGCCTTAAAGTTGGCTGTGATCCTCTGTAGCCACAGAAAATTCCACACTTTGTGTATAGGTTTTATTTGAGTTACTCCAGATATACTTGCCCTTATTCCTGTGTTAGAAGGAGGTCTAATTTTATTTAAATTATTTGCTTTGACTTCAATGGCAGCAGGATTAAGTCCCAAGTCATTCGTCATGAGAAGACTCAGAAATTTCTTTATCCCTTTTAATTGTTTAATTAGTTTTTAATATTTTTCTTTCTTCTTGCAAATTTTAGCTTCCATACTTGCTTTTCTTTAGGTATGTAAGGTGCATTATTTAAAAAGCCTGTCTTTAGGAGAGCAAAGCATTTTTTCTCTAATGTTTCCAGTTCCTACCAGCCTAAAGAGAAAAAAGCCTAAGTCTGCCCTCAAGTGTGTACATTTTACTGCATAGCTGAAACCAAATTCTGCATGGAAACATTTTATCAAGTACCTTATTTTTCTACACATTCCTGGAGGACCTGCAAAGAGAAGCTTGTCAGCTAAATTGAAAACATACTAATAAAGTTAAAAAGTTAATGGGAGACATTTGCAATTTCCCAATAATTTTCCTAGTGACTTAAACTCAAAATAACTGTGTATACTTCTGCTACTGTTTTCCTTACATCTTTGTATCAAATGACATGCAGAAGAATTAGTGCCGGATATCTACCATTTGTCGCACACCTATCAAATTATAGTTTTGCTAGGCAAACTTACAGTTCAGGTGGCCAGATCTCTGTTTGTCTGGGAGACTACTTTCAATTGCTTATAAGTAATAATGTGTGTTTTATAACTCAAACCACTTGTATAAATAGAGCTTAAAACCTTGTGACTGAGGCAATAAAATAGAAGCAAAGGTTTAGCTGTTGTAACCTACTATACAGTCCATTTAAGGGCAGTGGCTGAAATGCAGTTCCAGACTCTGGGCCACTTTTGTGCTAACTAGACAATATAAAAATACATTTCTTTTTAATAATTAGGATTATTATTGTCCTAATAAAGCAGCTGTAATGATTGCTGCTTCTTTCAGTGAGCCTTGGTTAGTTACTGTGAACCAAGACACTTCCACATGCTCTGCTAAAGGGTATGGGCTGACAGTGTTACCTTTGCCTTGTATCTCCAGGCTTGCAAAAGGGTGCCATTGAAATATATGATTTTCATTTAAGGCCACACAGAAGAATAAATCTGCGGGGCTTGGTTAATTCTGTCTTATGCTCTTCTGTGTCTTCTTTCCACCTCTCCATTTACTGTGACTAGACTATCATGTCTGAATATCACAAGGCCAGTCATGTATTTATACCAACTAATGCTGCACATCGCTGGCATCCTGACTGAAAGGTCAAGAGAGAAATAGTTTTGATGGACTAAGTAGCTATTTCAAAGGATATCTTTTGTTTTTCATTCCCTTCAGAATAAAATTTTCTGTTCAGGCACCTATTTTATAAAACTTGTGTATTTGCTAGATCTTTTTTACCTCAGGAAAAAAAATATAAAGTGACATCTTATTTCTTTCTTTTATCTGCCTTAAGCTTCCAAGAACATTCCTCTGCATTCTTGCCTCTACTGATAACATCTTTTCTAGCTGCTAAAGAGCTGACAGCATATTACAGGGGTTGCACAGTACTGAACGCTTCTCATTTAGGTTTGGCCTGAATGCCAAAAATGTTGACCTTTTCTGTATTTAATATGGCTTAGAAGAGGCATCTTTCCAAGTCTTAATATAATCTACTGCTGAACCTTCTTATACTCCTCCGCTTCCCCTCCCCTTCGATCATCTAGAACTGCTAGTTCAATGTATGGGATATGGACACCCTACATTGCCTGGCGTATCCTTTTACGTATATCCAGGGGATTCAGGAATTCTTTTGAATTCCTTAAGTGCTGCTGTATTTCAACTACTATTCATATTCTTTTATCAGTTTCTGATATCAGTCTCTGCTTATCTTTAAGGATTTAATAGTCTGTTAGTGTGAGTGGCTCATTTCTTTCCCACACAACCTTTTTTTATCAGTCATCTTTTGCCCATCAGTTCTCTTGAGAGAAATTTTTTGAGTGAGGACTTGGCCTTCTCATAAAGAATACAGAATAGAAACAGGAACATACAATATAATTTCACTTTTTTACTTCTCTTTGTTATGAATGGGTACATCTAATAACGTCCCAGGCCAACTACCTTAGTTCTGCTATGTCTATTTATATATCTTTCATACAAGAGCAATCAAAACAGGCAAAATTTGAATTAAGTTTTATGATCTGGATTGTTTCTGAAACATAGAGGTGATCCATGAAAAGCCAAACACTTTGAATAGCTGCCTTTGGATTTGGTAAGATTTTGCAGTTGTACTAGATGATTGTTGTAGGTTCCTTCCAACAGAAATATTCTATTCTTCTATTCTATTCTATTCTATTCTATTCTATTCTATTCTATTCATGACAAAGTTACCATTTTTGGCTGTATACAAGGTGAATGATACACTAATTAGCTTGCTATGCCTTCTTTTTCCAAGCTATGAATTCAGATTATAATAAAATTCTAGAACAGTTTTGAAAATTGGCATGTACCATAGAAATTTTTGTAAATAGTCTCTATTTATCATTTAGCACATAACTTTGTCTTCACAGTTGCAGTGTATTCACAATGAAGTTTGCTGCTCATTTGAATGCCAAACTGACACCTGTTTTGAAAGCAGAATCTGGTTTTCAGCTTGAAGAACAATTCCTACAATATTCCTTTATAAAATTCTAGTTCACAGTGGACCAAATGTTATAACTTTTACAGCTTTCATCCCACAGTCTTCTACCTGATTTGCCACCCATCCTGGGTACTGAGGAAAGTGATTTTGTAAGCCAACAACACAGAGCCATGTCCTGGGCCAGCTTGCTTCCAACAGTTGTCCCCCATGAAAAAAAGTACTTGGATAATGCCTCCAGATATGCTTTTCCAAACACAAAGATGCAGTTCTCAAAAGTCAGTCCCATTAAAACTTTTTCTTTTGAGCCAAGCCCAAACCATAGCAGTGGTGGAAGTATACTTTCAACCAAACAGCACCAAGCCTATTCTTATTCTCCACAGGGTTGTGGAAAACTCCCCAATAAGGGCAATAACACAGCCCACGGGAAAACCATGCCAAGCAGATGTTAGGATATAATTTCTGATGAGAAGCCCTATGGTGCCCAGAGATCATTTCCTCATTCACTCAGCAGTTTCAACCCTCCTGATGGAACAAGCAAACATAATACAATGGAAGGGGTCTGCCCTTCTCTTTGTACTCAGTGTAAGTTTGCCCTATTAAATCCTGAGAAAGAGACTCCTTTTCAAGCACAAAGACATTCAAGGGGAAAGACATCACTTATTCTAAATTATTGTATTGTGCTTCAAGTTAAAATGGCAGAGATTTTGGGGACTTCAAACTAGTTCAAAGTGGGGAGTGTAACACAGGGCAGCATCACTCTTTCAAATTTTCTTTTCATTGTTACCTTCACATATCTTTGTCTCTTCCTTGTCCTCCTTTTCTTACTCTACCTATTTACCTTCTTGTAATGCTGACCAAAAAATCTCTTTCTAGCTAACACGGAGTGATTATCCCATGCCAGCCTTCAGCCAGTGTTACATCAGTAAAATTTCCAACAGCATGGGATAAACTTCTCAAAGAAAATTCTGTTTTGCAATCTGTAAGACTTGCAAAATTAACTTAGCAGGTGGAGAATCCGGCCCTGTGTGTTCCACTGACAGTGGGCTACTGTAAGGCCAGTAGTTACCTTTAGAGTAACAGCCAAGAAATGTATAAGCACTCATGGATGAGTCCACATGTGGTGATTCAGAATTTGTATTAGGCATTATCAACACATTTCAGGTGTATTTATCAGCTAGCATCATGGTCTGTTCTTTCTAAACATGGAGAGCAGGAAGTAGGGCAGGAAAACTCAGTTCTAGCTGTAAATTCCTTTCTAATCCCACCAACCATCATACGATTAAAACATATGGAAGGGCTGTTGTAGTCCAAAAACACTAAAAAAAAAGACAATTGAAATCTCCACTGTCTTTACACCAAAAAGTAAGGTCTTGCACTAGTTAAACTCTGATGCAACGTTTGGATTTAATTACAGTAGGCCAAATTCTGCCCTCAGATACACCAGTCAACTTGGGTAAGACTTGGCATGGAGGGGACATTTTCAAATCTAATACCATGGTATTTTTATAATACCATGCCAAATAGGGCATAATATATTTTTAGAAACTCCCTCATTTATAATAATAAAATGCTCTTCAGGATGATTCATATTAAAAGAAACAATCATTTTAGCTTATAGGACATATTTGTAACTATGTGTAGACACTTATTTGGATGCAATTCAGCAGCATGTAAATTCAGAACATGGACGTATGCCAGTGGCAGGGATGAAAAAAAATCTCAACAAAGTGAGCTGTTACTCAGTAGCTGTTGCTGTCTCCTTTGCCTACTAGCTGAGAGCTCCCTATATCTTCATAGAGATGAAGAACTGGAAGGGACCTCTAGAGGTTACCTGGTCTATACTTCTGCAGAAGGATAAATTCAAACTGACAAGGACAGACATCTGTCAGCGATGGCTTACTATATATTGAAAACATTTTAAAAAGGGAAATTCCATGCCCTCCCATATTCTTCAGTATTTTTGCAGACAGACAAGCTTTTTCTAACTGCTAATTTGAATGGCTTTTGATGCAAATTAAGCAGATTTCTTCTTTTTCTTTGAACTGTGGTCAGGAGGAACAGCTAATCATGTGCTATCCCTCACTGGAAAGTTGTCAGTTTACCTCCTTTCAATCTCCTCTTTTAGAAGAGATATGGTAGAGAATCTTCGGCTTTTCCATCTCATTTATATGCACATTAAACCTGCTCTATGCTTGCTGGTCTCCTTGGGGTCCTTCTCCAGTTATCTCCATCTCTTTCAGTTGCAGTGCCAAAAGCACCAGCTCAGATCTGACCAGCAGTGAGGAGAGTACAATAATCATGTCCCGTAGGTGGTGTACAACTTTTCTCAGTTTGCAATAGCCTCACATTGTTGACTCACATTTAATCCATAATCCACCATGAAGCTCATGTGCATCTACTTGTACTGTTTCTGTCAGGTTTTAGACCATTTCTCCAACTTGTCAAGATCTTTTGAATTCTGATTTAGTCCTTCAAAAGGGTTTGTGACACTGTTCAGATTACAGTACTCCAGTGATTATCCAAAATATTAACTTTTGAAGAAAACTGGGCCTGGGTAGATAATGCTTGAAAGGTTCCATATTTTAAAGAGTGAACGATGGCTAATTACTATTTAAAAGTAATATTTCACTCATCTATCCACCCCCAATATGACAATTTCACTATAATCTATTTTAGTTTATTTAATACAGCATCAAAAGCCTGTCACTAAAGACATAGTTATTCTGTGATTTTCTCCTAACCAGCTAAAAATCAAATTATTTCTTTCCTTGGGTAGATGCATCATTTCCAAGGCAAAATTAAAAAAGCTCTATACTTAAAGTACGTGCTTGTATGAAATAATGTTGTTAAATCAAAGCTATTACTGCTCATGTTTTGTTAACTTGAACACAGGCAGTCTATTTATTAAGATGGATGAAAAATTATTACAGTTATTAACCTGTAAATCACTGGTGTAGTATGTTATTCCAATCATTCCCTGGGAGGGTAGGGGAACGCGAACAATATTTTGCAACTTTTTTGTAATGCAACTTGCCATCTTTCTGTCAAAGTCAAAAAGAGACTGTAAGGACAACAATTCTGATTTATCCCTTTTTATCCCTTTTTCACCAACCTGAAAGCAGGGAGTACTCATTATACTCTGGACAGAAGTTGTTTTGCCTCAGGCTGTGTTATCTCCGCTCTCCCCTTCTGCTTTCTGACATCATTCATAACAAAAGAAGCATTTTTAAGCCATGTTTTAAGGAAAGCTGCTACAGTATTGTCCTGTGGAGAACATGGTTTGATGTAGCCCAGAAGGTCACAGAGCTGCCGGATCAGCAAATGGTCTTTGTTTGATCCTACAAAGCTTCTGCTGAACTTCTCTGACTTTTTCCTCCCCCCTCCACTTCATGCATTCAGCTTAAAATATATTTGATGAGGGTTTGAGGTTTTTTGCAATTATTAGCTTTTTGTTATTCAAAACCAGTTGATATTGTAATGCAACAAGTACTTCAACTAGATGATATTAAGTATCTCTGGTGTACTAGACAATGTAATGTGATTTTTTTGATGCATTCATATGTGTCTAGAATATTTTGTTATTCTGTTATGATGATGCACTTGTCTTCTGGACAAAGTCTCTGGACAAGTAATAGCACAAAGATGTTTCTCCAATGATTTCTGGTGACAATAATTCCTCAGACATAGGTGTCAGAGAATTAAAAGTTGGAAATCTATCAAAGAATAACATTTTTTTGCAAAGTCCAAACTTTAGAAGATGGATCCTATGTGTTGGCAACCCCTTAATGTCTGCAAGCATTCCCCAATGTGCCTCAGATCTGAGCATGTTAAGTTGACATGTTTAATTAGGTATGTGTAAATAGATATAGATAGAGAGAGAGATAGAGATATATAGAGATACATAGAGAGATATATCTCATGTTTGTGTGTGCATGTGCATGTATGTGAATGAGGGGCATGGAGAAAAGGTAGTGTTATGGAGGCCTTCACTTTCACTTCTTCTGACCACATGCATCAACTTTCTTTCTTAGGATTTTTTTTTTAATATAGACACAGAGCAGCACATTGGACTCAGTCAGTTACACCTCTTTCAGTCAACGAATGAGACCTGTTATTTGTGGGTGCTCCGCACCAGAGACATGGTTGAAAATGCACAAAGCCCAGCTGGGCAGGGTAGATAGACCGCTCAGCTCATTCAAGCAGGAAAGAAACCTGTCAACACCGTATTTGTGACCTACAAAGTGGTGATAAATCTGGGACTTCCCCTACCAGTCCATTTTCCTAGTGCACAGGCAAGTAAAGCAATTTAGGGAAAACATAGACTTTTTTTTTGTGCAAGGCAGTGTAGATTCAGGGATATTCAAGCAATACTGGAGTTTTCCAGCTGATACAAGTCTCCTTAATGATGTATAGGAATGGTATGGAATTTGCTTTGGTTTTCCATATATCTTCATGGGGAAGTACACATAAGTTTGCCCAGGTATGTTGCCTTGACTCCCTTGAGGGTTAAGTAGGGATGCATGGGGAAAAGAGGGGCACAAAGGGAAGGTCAGAACCTAGTTGCCTGACCTGCATGTCCATACCTTTATATTTAACTTGCAAATTAAGGATTTGTAGCTAAAACTGCGCTGTCCGAAAGGTACATACCCAGATTCTTTTGGCCATAGCTATAAATTTTTTATCACTGATTGTACTTTGTGCTGGCTGCCCAGAATCAAGACAGCCACTGTGTACTCCTTTCTACTCTCTGTACCACTAGGACTAAACTTTAGTTTCTGGTGAAACACCTTGAGTGCAAAACACAGCTGAGCGGCAGATTGAGAAAACAGGGACTCTTCAGAGATAGGTCGTGAATCTACATCAGTGCTCTGTTTTTCCCATGGCATCTGCCAAGCATGGAAAAATATTGGGCATAAACCATCTCGCCTAGAATCTTACTTCTTGAAGGTAGTAAAAAACGTCACTTATTTATTTAATCTCTGCTCTATACATTGTCAAAATGTTTACTTTACCACCTTCAGTGATGGGGAAGTGTATCCCTTCAACTAGTCTTCTGACAGACCACCTTGTCTCTCATTCAGCCTCCGTCTTAGGACAAGAGGAACTTTTCCAGGAGCACAAATAATCAGATCTCCTGCACTGTTGTCCCTGTCTCCTTGAAGAATCCTTAAATTTTTCCTCCATCCTTTGGCTCCTCACTCCTCCATTGCACTTTCAGTGTGTATTTACTTTGGTAATACATATTTCAAAGCTGAAAAATTACGATTGATAGTAGCTTTTTCCTTTTTTATTTCAATTACACACCAGCAATAGGGATCAGCTTTGCACTGTAGGGTGTCCTTCTTGTGGCTGCCCATGGCTTTTATCCTAGTGCCGGACTTTGTTTCTGTTACTGTTTTGTCTTGCCCACTTGCACCCAACAGTAAACAGGTCTGCAGTTGGCATGTCCCGTTTGCTTCCAGACTTATGGTGCAAGAATATCCTCTTAAACCAACGTCCGTTGCTCCTGTGAGATCTTCTAAAACAGACATGCCGATATCACCACCTTTGCCTGTGCTGTGTACTTAAATTTGCTTCTCCATGTGGGAGTGTTTCAGATACTGAGTAACATTGGACAACAGGTTGGTGAGGAGTTATTAAGAATGAGATTATTAATGTTACATTAATTTATGCTTCAAAAGAATGAGAGAGTCTATGAATTTGCCAGGTGAAATTTGTGCTGGTTTGAGGTACCTTCTTACGAATATCTAGCAGATTAATTTGCTGACAGGAGTGGATAACAGGGTCCTGAATTTGTAAATGCAAGGGGATCCCCTTATGTGATGGGTATGTCCCATTTGCCAAGCGTGCCTTGCATTTTGGATATTGAATTAACTTTCCCAAACTTGCAGGTTTTGGGGACAGAAATCATTGCTGTGACATATTTGGAAAAAAACCTAGAACATTTTGATTGTTGTTGTAATATATAACAGTACCCACAGGCAGATCACATTATTTAGAAAGCAAGAATTTTTCATAAGAAAGATTTAGTAAATGTCTCAACATATTGAAGTGAACCAGACAAACATAAAGATGGTAGACAGACAACACTGCTTTTTTGCAAGTGGAATGCTATTTAAAGTACAAAAGAGTATCTCTTGAGCATAATTTAATGCACTTCAGCAAGTTTCATTTTTTGATACCTTTCAGATTAGATAAGAGTAAATTATGAAATAATAGCAAAAAGGATAAAACATCCATGGATGTAATTTTAGAATAAATTCCATCTTAGGTTATTGCATGAAAAAGAGCTATACCACAGCAGGGGTTAGTATCAAAGGTGTAACTCAAAATGGGATCGAACCACAAAAAACCCCCAATAATTTTTAATGAAAAACAGTTTTTAAATGGGCTAAAAGATCATTTTCTTCAAAAGACTGTATGTTCTTTACATATTTTCTTACCGCTACAATTTTTCAAGTATACCAGTGGACTGGATAAAAGAGTCATCTCACTGAATTTATGATGCCTCTTCAGTCTGAACTCAGCAGGTCTTTGCCATAAAGTGAAAGGTCTAAAAACTTTTTCCTGCTTCTCCTGAAGAGAAAAAAGAGAACCTTATAGATGGACCAAATCATTATACAATGTGGTTAGTATTCATTGTCTCCCATGTATTGTCATCTGGCCAACAAAAACAAACATCCCAGGTCACTCAGGGAATGTGGTATTCATCACAGCAAGTCTATGATCTCAAGTAAGCTGAGGTGATTTGCAAAAAGCCCTAAACAAAGCATGCAGACAGTTTACGCTTTATTTATTGGTATGTATAGCACTGACTGCGATGTGGGTTTGCAGATACAGCCTTCCCTTAAAGATTTATAGAAAAGAGGAAACACAGATGAAAGTTCAAATTGTTACCTGTCTTGACATACCAGCTTTTGAAATGAACAGTGGAACGGTCCTAGTACAGGTTACAAAAAAAAATTAAAAAAATCTTTATATCATGAACTTTGTAAATCACAAGTCAGTGGTCTGAGTTACCAGCAGCAGGATTTCTAAGGGAACCCTGGGGCTTTGCTGGCCCCAGGGAGGTCACAGAGTCACCCACCATTCCTGGGCAAGCGGCCTCTCTCCCTGCATCCCTGCCTCTGGTGCACACAGACCAAGGAGGGTGGCTGCACTAGCACCTCGCTGTGCTTTTCCCTACTATTTCTGCTCTACCATCACCCCATACTACTGCACTCCCAGTCAGTTCCAGGTGGCCACAGGCTGATGGGGGATGTACAGCCTCCCCCACCAGCTGCGGCTTTCCCTGGGCTATCAATCTCAGAGACAGAGAGACTCAAACCTGAAATTCAAAATGCAGGATTTTTCTTTGAATACGGCTTTATTGATAACCGCAATATAATAATAGAGCCCTAGAGTTTTCCCAAGTGCCGTTGTCCTGGCAGGGGTTCGCTGGAGCCACTTGCTAGCGTGACTTGGCACTGATCACTTGGGATAATATGCGGAGGGCTCAGCACCCCAAGTTTAGAGTTACTCAACCAAAATGCCGCGTGCTGAAGTCTGCCAATGTCTTGTGTAATCCTAACAAATTCCAGTATTGCTGTGGAAAGCTACAGGACATTTAAGAATTTTCTGGAAACGTTACCGTTTTCTTTTATATTCAGCTTTAGTTTTCTATAAACCATCTGGCAGTTCTTACATGTAAGTTTGCATTACCTGCAACCTTGAATTTTAAATTTAAATCAATGTATAATTGAGTTCCTGGGAGCAACAGTTAAATTATAGATTCTTCTCTTGTGTGTTTGCATATGTTTAGACAGAGATACTTTTATTGATATCCTGAGGGCCAGCAAGCTGTTTGGATAGCAAGCAATTGAATTGTTACCCATTTCTGGCTCTTCACCCCTCTCTGGAATAACAGCTGGGCTCAAGGCTCTTTCTTGGCTAATTGTTACACAATACTTTTTATTGTACTGCTTTCATAGTGAGCTGGTATCTCACCCACAAGTAGCATCTAAAGATGAAGAGAAGTATCAAAGAAACTTCCCTCCTTTGTTTCGTGCTGGCAAAAGAGCATGACAAAATCATATCCCGCCTCCCCCCCCCTTCTTTCTGTTCAGGAATCTCATGGCATATTAGATTATGTCTTTACTGTTCAGGGTATGGGCTTAAATATGCTACTTCTGTAGCAATTAATATTGCAGGATTATAGTAGCAATATGGAAAGCTGAACCATGAGACTTTGCAAGTGAGAAAGAGGAATCTGACCTAAACCAAAACTGTTTTCACTCACTCACACTCTGTCACCCATGTACTCGCAAGATTCAAGACGCGTGTGTCCACGTAATCCGGCCGGCATGCGGGCACCAAGGCACATGAGTCCAGGCAGTCTGGCCGGGGTTCCTGGCAGTGACCCAGAGGACGAGAGACATCAGCTATTGAATATTCATAAGATCTCCTGGTCTTTTCTTCAGATGGCAACAACATCTGCCACCACAACCTTCGGTAGCAACAAGCTGCAGAAGTTCTGTACCTGCCATGAGGAGAGGCATGTACCATGCGCACACATGGAAGGATTTTATAGCGACAGGCTGGGGGTTCCTGGGTCATTCCCAGCTCCTCCGTGCTTGGTAGACAGGTCTCAGTCTGAATCCCAGTATAATTGCTGCAATAAGAAAAAATAAAAAGGTACTAGATATAAATCTATAAATAAATAAAAATCCGTAAATCTAGATATAAATCTGGAGTGAATGTGCTGGCGAGTCTGTGTGTTCATGTTGTTTGTCTAACCTCACCCCTTCCAGTTTCGATACAGTTCTGTATTTTGCCCAACAAGACTAGGAGTGGATTTTGGTTTCTAGCACATATGCCAAACATCAGTGAAAGAATCCCCTTGTCTTCTGTTTGACGTATCGGTCTTGAGAATTGGTCTCATTTAATATTCTTATCAGAGTTTGAAGTTCTTCAACTTCTGATTGATTGATTCTTCGGAACTTTAAATAACAATATTATGTAATGTGATCTTTGTTTTTATCACTTTCTAAAGGATGACCAAGAGAGACAGACTATTGGATTTTTGTAGGGTGTTACTGTTCTTTCCAGTTTCTTTGCAAGCAGAGCTGAGCTGGAAAAAAAAAAATCTCCCAGTAAAAACCAGGTAGAGCTTCACACTCATTAGTGTAACTTTAGAAAAGCTTTGTCCTCCCCAGAGGCCTGATAGAGTTTGCTGGATGCTGCCTCTAAGTGTGTAAGTCCCCAAACTACTATATTCTTGCAGTCTTTCCCTAAGACTGTTAGTGCCCACAGTATTCGGGGTGGGCTATAAAGTTGTGTGATCTGACTGGTACGACCAACTTCAGGGGAGCTTTGCTCTGTTAAAAGATATTATTTGAAGCGAATGAAGAGCACCCAGGTCCTTCGGTGGCTTCCAGGTCAGACTAATGTCTTAAAGAAGGAACAAGGAGTCTCCGTGAGCTTCACCAGGGGCTCGGACCCCCCCGGGACCGCTTTTGGTTTCAAACCCTTGACGCTGTCGCGCTGCTGCCCGATCCCACCATTAGATGGCAACAGCTCCCCGGCTAAACCCGCCGGGGCTGACAGCTGGGCAGACAGATGGAAAGCCGAATTTCCTTTCCTGTTCGAAATGCTTTCCAAACCCCGGGCCTGGATCCCGTTTCTGGTTTGGGAGCGGGGATCTGGCGAGCCCCGAGCGATTCTCAGCCCTCTGCCGTGGGGCTGTGTCCCATTGCCCGGCCCCGCTGCCCCACGTTACACCCTGCTGCAAAACACGGGAGATGGCCAACAGCTCCCTGCTCCCCCCCCAAAACAGGCAAGAGCTGCGTTATCTGTGCTGCTGCTCCTTTTTTTTCTTTTCCTTTTTTTTAAAAAAAGTCTAAAACTGCAATAAAAGGAGAAAGATGTGCACTGAGATCTGAGTGATAAGATTAATGACTTCTGCTTGAATTGAAAACACGTAATTTATGAGTTGCAGTCTGAAGCAGGTTGTCAGCACGTGGAAGCAACAAAAAAGTAACAGCTTTGAGGTACAAAACTATGAATGTTTCGTTAATTGAGTTATGGAGGTCATGAAACACTGCATTAGATGCTTTCTTTTTACCTTGCATGGCTTCAAATTAAAAATGCTAAATAGCATCAAAGAAAATATGGTTGGAGGGAACCCGGTACATCTCAGTTATTCCGCTGCCCAGAATTCAGTCCGATCAGCTATACCAACTTCATTCTCAGGGATTGCTTCTCCAGCCCAGTCTTAGAGGCATTGAAGGCTCCATAACCTCCAGAGTAGATTGGGTCTTCCCCATGCCAGTGACTTCAGTAGCTCTTAAAGAACTATTTCTCGAGAAAGGATCAAGATTTGTAGACAAAACATGCAGCCAAGTTTGAGTTTCCAATGTCAGCTGTTCTGGTTCTTCAAAATGCTTAAAGATATAAAGAAGCTTGAGTGTCTCAAAGCATGTTACTGTCAATGAACCTGAGAAGTAAGAGTGCCAACAGAATTACACATTTAATTATACTGAAATCTTCATAACACTCACGCTTTATTTTTTGCCTAAGCCAGGCATTGATCAAAGTAGTGATATATGTGGTCAAACAAACCACCACCCCAAGTACCTTGGTTTCCAGTAGTAAGATGTGCAGATGTGTACAATGAATAAGCATTTTAAGCCTATACTTCAATATTAACAGTTTTTTCCCTTGTGGCTACCACTTTCATGTCTGACCTTGATAAGACAGTTAGCATAAGGTTTTCGGAAGTTCCTAATTTTTGGTGCTTAGGAACTGTATTTTCCTTTCTATCCTACATTATATCATTTTGTTCATCACCTTCATTTTCAGTGTAGATGGGTCATTTTCCTCTTTCTTTCCAGCTCATTGCGCCATTCCCATACTCCTGTTTCAAGGCTGTACTAGAACTTTATTCCCTTAATGTTCAAAGACATTTTGCTGCTCCTCAGCAAAACTGAGTTTGTATTTGTAAGCATTGTCTGTCATTTCTAAGATTTTCTAAAGCATTGAGGTCTTTTTGAAAGTATTATCCACAACCCTTCCATTTGGGAAGGGTAATTATTCACCTGATCTTATAAGATCTTTTAAATCATCGAACAGAAGTGCCAAATGATTGTGCAATATCTATTTGTTTACTTCTGTTGACACAGAAATTTAGGGCTTCCTGTGGAGGGAAGTGCTTTTATCACAATTTTTATCTTACAGTGATACACCTTCCGTCCTTCCTCTTTCAACTTTCTCTTGGACCCAAGGATGCCAAGCAGAGAGCTGATGATATAAATACCACTATGATCATCATGAACTGGCTATGTGAGCTAAATTCATTGCTTGGGTTAGCTTCGATTCTTTGTGTATGATATTCGCCTGCACCACCTGGATTTTGGATTTACCAGCTATCTTCTGTAGCACCAGCTGACCCACCCCAAGAGCAAAACATAACAATGACAGAAATAACAGACTGGGCCAAGAAGAGGCCCCAAATGTGATGTAAATATTTAGTTTCAGTCACAGCAAGGAGGGTAAGAGGAAAGTGCACTTGAGAATTTTTAAGTAATAGTGCTTGCCTCTAAGCAGGATTGAGTCTATTAAAGTTAATCATTAGGTCAGTTCTAATTAATAATAAACACTCAGTTAAGCATTTCTCTGCATGTAAAATTGCACTTGCATTCCCTAGTAAATTAAAGTACTTCTTTTAATGTACTCCACAATGTTTTGGCAGCCTCTGTCATAAAATTTGCCTCTTATCCAGAAGATACCTTGATTGCTGGCATGCTATAGAATGGCTTCTATGGTGTCATTTACATATAGTTCCTCCTACAATTAATTACTGTTGTGGGATTGCTATAATAATGGAAATAAAACTGTTCTTTTTATAATAGAAGTTGTTAACTGACCAGAACAGTCATGATGACAAATACAAAGACAGTATGGAGTGTAAACACACCAGCCATCCATCTCAGGACAGAAGAGATGCTCATGCAGCCATCCTGCGCAGAGACAGCTCTTGACCAGACCACGTAGAGGAATGGCATCTTTCCAGGTGAACCTGTTTTACAGGACTCAGCTAATTCTGAGCAAATCTCCTGTCTTATGAACACATGTGAATGGAATATTAGGTGATGGCCCATTATTTAGAGTGTTAGGTCTTTCTTCTGTGTGTGACTGCATGTATACCTACAGACAAGTTGTGGAAACAAAAAAGTCCTGGAGCATAGCACAACTTATTTTTTCCAGACTAAATATTGTGTTTGCAACTGCTGGATTGATTTTGCCTTATTTTTGTTGTTGCTGGTTTTGTTGGTTTTTTTAAGTGTGCTTTCAATTTGCTTCTCACTAAATAAACATAAAATCTTGTCAACAAGTTTCTCTTCCTCTACCCTGAAATCTGATGTAAAAAGAAAGCAAAAATATCCCATACTCCATCCTGTCTCCTGCTTCCTAGATGGCAGAAAGCTGGGTGAACAAATAATTTGCAGTGATTTACTCAGCAATCTTCATGTCCATTGCATGTCCATGGGGCAATCATCCATAGAAAGCCTGTGGTTTTCTAGAATATATTCGTTTTTCAAAAAGTATTCTCCAAGTTACTTTGGCCAGCAATCTAGTTACCTGGAATACTTGTGGTAAACGAGTGTTTAGTGATAGCAAATATAATTTACTCTTGTATTTAAGTGAATGCTTGTGGGACATGTTGTAGGTATTTGCATGGGACTAGCACAAGGTCCTTCATAAAGAAGACTGGCCACCAAATCACAGTCCTTCATGCGAGGCAACCAAGTGGGGGATGTTTTCAGTCCTCTGTCTGTGATCTGTCTGTGGTTCTCCCACAGCTGCTGCAGTGTGATATGTCAGCAATTTCTCCTCGTGTGCGCCTGGCTGCCCCCAGCCACCCCTCAGCTGCCCCACGGTGGACTTTGCCACCACACCAAGCATCACAGGGGGATGCAGCCTCGGGGCAGCAGAGGCTGAGGTGCAGTACCTCCTCTTCTGCTGTCCCTGCCACCGGTATCTGCACTTGGCAGAAAATGGACCAGACAGCTGAAGAGCATGGGTGGCAGAAGGAAAAGTGATAATGTCATAAAATACGTAACTATTTGCTACAACAGATGTGAATCAGAGGTTTCTGTTGGTTTAGTAGAAGGCACATTTTTCTGAATAGTCTGAATTCTCTGAACAGTCATGGTATAGTAAATCCATTACTTCTAGCACTGGAACAAAGATACCACAGCCAAACAGTGCAAATTGCTGATCCCATGTAACCTCACTTTGCTGTTTCAAATTTGTTCAATAACTTTTGACGAGTTAACTTTGCAATAGCAGACTACACAGATCAGATATTCCATGTCCTTGTGCAGCCCGAATAAAAGCATAAAGCTGGCATAAATTTCAACTTTTGTTACTTCAAGAGAAATGTGATTGCCTATTTCTGATGTGAGTCAGATTTGTCATGCTGCGATCGAACAGTGCCCAATATCCAGCATCAGCAGTTGTGGAACTGCAGCCATAGGGTGCTGGTAGGAGCATCCCAAAGGCTGTGTTCAAAGTCTCTAGACAATACTTTCCATCTGCTCTTGTTTTTCGATTACTAGTATGCAGAGTCAGTTTGTGGTTCTTACTCTTGTTGAGAGATTTCATACGCTTTGAAACAGTCTAATTAGATAGTAAACTGGTTTCTGTAAGTGATGACTTCAGAACCTGACTGCTCCCACTAGGTCATCCAAGGATGACCAAACCAGACACATCTTCCTGACTCCTTCATTCATGTGGAAAAACTCATCATTCCTGTGCATCTACTTTGAGCGCTGCTACAATGGGAACTTATGCAGTTGTAATTTATTTTTTTGAAATAATACCAAACACAGCATTTTAAATAATAACCATCATGTGTATGCAGCATTATTAGCAATAATCATGCATTTATTACTTATTAGCAGTATTTGCTATTTCTATGTTAGCAAGCAGTAAGGACCAATGTGCATAGATGTGTAGAGCGGAACAATGGATACCAACAACTTGACATCCAACCTATATGTGTTTCAAGGTACTTAATTTCACACTAACTCCAGCCTGCTCCCATTGACTAAAAGGCCAACCTTGGCTGGAGTAAATTAGGTGCACTCCTACAGCACATCTTAGAAAAGAAACTCAAGAAACCCAGTTCATGCATGGCAAGACTACTCTAGGATGTGAACGACAGCACAGTAACTGGAGGCAACTGTTCTCTTCAGAAATAGCCCTGATTGGAACTAAAATACTAACATAGAGGTACCAGCTGATGCCCATGATGTGGGTCTTTGAAAACATTTATAACACTCTGAAGGGTTCTGTCTGGGTCATTTGCTTAATATGCAAAGAAGTGTTGCTATCATTCAATTACTTTAAATCATTTAAACTTTTCCTCAAGCTTTACCTGTATAGCTGTATGCTTGCTCCTAGGCAAAGTGTAAATTTCTCCCTGTATTTAAGTTAGAAAAGGTTGAATAGCTTATAGTTTAGGAAAAAGTGATAAAAAATTTTTATGATGTAAGAGATTTTAAGATTTTTTTAATGGCTCTAGCACCTCTGCAAAAGGTAATGGAAACTTGAAATTTGGCAGGAGTATCACTCCTATGCTGGAAATCGGCTTTGTTCAGCCTGCAAATTAACTGTACCCTTTTATGCATCACCTTTGCAATATGGTTTTTACTTACGGGATCACAGGGTATTCACTCCATGGCAGAACTGTCTCATTTGCTGTAAACGTGCACAGTGGCTAAAGAGCAAGTGGGGAGTCTGAGCAAATAGAAAGATATGTCCAAGTCCTGGATTAAAAATTGAAAGACCTGGGTTCTCTTTCTTTTTCAGGCATCCTACCTGGCCTTGGACAGGTCAGTTACAGCCGGCTCTTGGCACCTCTGCCAGTCCTATCATGTGGCTAATATGAGGACTGGGAGGGGGGCTATGCTCACCCCTGGCCAGGTGAAGGGTGTCCTCGTGGTATCAGCCCCTTCCTCAGCCAGTGCTGCACACCAGCTGCAGCTGCTGCTGTCTTCGTAACTACATTAGCTTTTGTGAAGCTAAACTCATTCCAGTTTGCATGGTGTTGGGCCTGCACGGGCAGCCTTGAAAACATTTTTTATTTAAGCCAGGCTCTGGTTAGCATGCACAGATAGTGCTTTGAACAGTGACAATAAAATGAGAAAATGTTCTTTAACAAAAATCCTCTATGTGTGATCATCATAGCCAAGATTTGCAAAAGCACCTGTAGAGCAACCTGCACAAGTAGCACTTTACTGTATTTGTAAAGCTGCATCACACACATCTGTGGTATGGACTATTATTCTAGGACTATCTTGTACTTCAGGGAGTAAGGGAATAAGCTATATTTTGAAAGCAGTAGAAGTTTGCTGACTTCAGTGGTTACACCAGCACAGCTGCCTTGGGAAAACATTGATTTCCCTAATCAACTCAATCTATCAGTATCACGCAGAAAAAGATTCTTTCCAGGGGCTTCCATGTTACCAGATGATACTCAAAGGATGACTGCTTCCCCTTTAGCGTTACTAATACATCCTGTTTTCCCCTGAAGGAACCTGATATATAAAACTTCCTTTCTTGAACAGGGCAAAATAGTTGTCCTGAATGTGGTATCTGATGGGTGACTATCTTGTTTCTTGAGCCTTACAATGCTGAAATACACAATGGATGCTGAAGTACACTGATGGATGTACAGTTTGATTTTTGAAAGTGCTGTGCCTATCCACCTGTTTTTTGCAGACTGCTGTGGGGAGACCTTTCTGCCACAGGTGGAAGCAAAGGACCAACCAAAAATTCTTGACCTTTATATCTTCACACCACAGTCTGCCTGGTAGTTACATTTTTGTTTAATAGGACTAAAACCACACTGGAAATCAGATCACAGAATAGTGTAGGTGGGAAGAGGCCTCTGGAAGTCTGTAATCCACTCCTCCTACCTAAAGTTTAGGGTGCTCAGGAATTTGTCACCAACTGAGTGTCATGTATCCATAAAGATGGAGGCTTCACAGCCTCTCTGAGCTCCTGTCCCAGCGTCCGATGATCCTCATGGTAAATAATCTTTTCCTTACATCTAAGGAGAAATTCTCATGTTCCAGCTTCAGTTCTGGATATTGAATTTAAGACTGGTATAATTTTATACCTTTACGAGGGCTAATTAGAATGAAGTTGATATTTTTAACAGGTCTCAAAAACTCACAGTCATCTTCAGTAAATGCCACGGCTGGTGGGAAATTGAAGAGCCTCTAGGGGATAGCCATGGAGACAGAAGGTATGCTTTGTCCCTGGAAGATTTCAGGTCGCATGTGATGTATACTGTCAGGACAGAGTGCAAAACTTGTGCAGAGGATGTGAAAGTCTAAGGCCACCAACTAAACCAGACTTTTGGAGGGCATTAATCAAAACATAACTCCAGTTCTTAAAACTGAAGCAGTTTAAGTTTTGAATCAGAGAGGCTTGATATATTCACGTGCCAACTAAACTGCCCCTTTTGAAGTTTGTGATGTTCCTTCATGACTAGAATAAATTTCCTGTAACACCCATCTCCTTCCCATCTTGCTGCATCCGTATTCCAGGTGGAGCTGACTTTTTTGAGTTAAATGCCACTGGAGAGTCACGGACAAAACCGGAGACCATGATGCTCACATTTGAAAAAGGGAGGAACCAATTTTATATAGAGCAGGTGGAAACCAGATGTACTTGAAACTGAGGTGAAAAGAAGCAGAAGTGTCCTGACAATTGAAAATGATCATTTCTATCAGGTTACACAGCTCTGTATTTCCTAGACCACATACCTAGACTTAATTAGGGCTTTCCAGAAAGAACATTGCTCTTTTTATTCTAATTTTTTAAATATTAACTCAAGCATAATACCTTATTAGAAAACGAAGTCTGATTTTTTTTTTTTTCACAGAAATGACTGGAAAAGTTATAGATTTCCTAGGATTCTCATTTAAAACCTGACTGTTGATTAGTATGTGGATCTGTGCCTCATGGGAGAGTAGAACTTTACTGTAGTGTAAAAACCCTTCTCTTTAAAAGGCTTTTTTTTTTCCTGAATGTATTTTTGCAGCTTGTTTTGAAATCTGGTGGCCTTGGAGATGTTCTTGGTCCCAAGGTGACAGTCTCAATGTGACAGTCCCAAGGCGACAGTCCCAAGGTGACAGTCTCAATGTGACAGTCCCAAGGCGACAGTCCCAAGGCAACAGTCCTGGCATAAAAACACTTCCTAAGGTCAACAGTTGCGTGACTGTCCAGCAGTACTTTGTGAGCCAAGCCATGGCCCAGTGGGGCACCAGGCAGCCACGGGGACATGGTGTTGACCTCTGTGCCATGTAGGGCTGGCTGGCCATTTCGGCAAGCAGCCCTGAGCAGAGCGCTGGGGGGGGGACGGTGAGCGTGATGGCCGTGGGCTGGCCGAGGAGTGGGTAGGATGTTGCCCCCCACCCAAGCCATACCTCCCACCCCATGGAAATGAAATGAGCTGTCCCAGGGCAGGGAGTGGGCAGGGGGCAGAGGAAATCAAAGCTGCCTTTTACATTTCTTCTGGGTACGCCAAAATCTGGGAAAACCAAGCGCCTTAATGTGTTTTCAGCCTCCCTACTTCTCTCTGAAGTGGCACTGGAAGATAACCCACTTTATGGCAAAAAGTTACCTGAGGTGCCTATTGGTTTTATTGTGTCTGTTCTTTGGGGGAAAAGTGATGGAGATGGAGGTGGACAGGCAGAAGGGACTTACTGACCTTTGAGGGTAGGAAGAAGGCAAAAGTGACCACAGGGGCAAAGATATGTTCGAGGAATGCTTGAGGGTTTGGTAGATCTTTGCCGAAAATAAATGTATAGTCAGTCACTCTGCACATCTGCAATGAGGCACTTTAAATTTTGAGAGATCCAAGAAGCCTCTCTCATTGCCCATCCCCATAACAGAATAGTGTCCCAGTCTGTAGTCCACAAACAAAGGATTTTTTGTAGCTTATTAGTTCAGGTTCTGTTCTCATTCTTAGCATTGAGTTTGCCATAGACACTTGAATGGAACCACCTCACATTAATAAAGGCTTAATACTGAGAACATTTCTTACAAAGAAATGTCCTTCCATTGCATTTCTGGAGAGATACCCACAGGGAATGATGTGACTGAAGCATCTGGAGAAGGCTTTAGTGCTCTGCTGTGTGAGAAGAGTCCCCTTCCACCCTGCAAATGTGGAAGAGAGGGGCAGGGGGAAACAAGGGGAAGAGAAAGGAAGAGGCAGAGGAAATGCAGAGTTAATGCTAAAATGCTGTAACTAACCATTTGAAAGATGATATTGCACTTACTCTTGTGGAGTCAAACAATTTAACTCTGTGACCCAAGCAACCACCCACTACAGTTAAGAGTAGGAAGAAAAGAATTGCTTTATCGACAAAGCACTGGGAGAATAGTGTATGGCAGTACACCCCCCCAGCAGGAAACGAAACTTCTCCAGGCAGGGAGAAGAGAAAAAAACCCCAAACCCTGGAGGCCACAGGTTGAAAGTTGAACAGACCAGTTGAGATGTGCCAGGTACACTGAGGTGACCTTCTTGGCCGATAGGGATTAAATGACCACAGGTCAGATTCGACAAGGGTATAGACAGGGTCCCGCCGGAGTACATGCTGGAATCAGTCCTCCTCGGAGCAGCGGGTCTGCAGTCGGGGACTCCCCCTTGAGTCGGGGCACTGCCCGAGGTAACTCCTCGAGGGAGAGAGCCCTCAGCTTTTAGGGGAGTGATATATGAATTTTGAATCATCACTTTAAATCTTAAGGATTCTTAAGTCGGCTGTGTAGTACTAATTCCCCTTACATCATTGAGCCTGTGGCTCGCTAATGTTATCAGAGTTCTAACTAACTTTTTACTGAAAAATAAATCTGACTATTAACACCTGTTGGATTTGTAACATAGTGACAGAAAAAAACCCCAGAGGGCATATTTGTAACTGTAAAAATAAATTAATCGGGAGGATAAGTTGTGTATTTTTATCCACATGTACTCTTGCAATTTCTCTTTTTGACTTAAGATGACTTTTTTTGTTATTGGAGCTGTACAGTAAGTTCACCCAGAAAAGCAGTATTAGCCTATAGAAAACAGCAGCAGCACTAATGAAGATACTATATGGCGTTACTTTATCTGGGCTGCATAGCAAGGGGTGCAAAAGCTGGGGATATTTTGGAAGTGGACCACCCATGGGGAGAGAGCAACAGATGTTCTGTGATTATACGTAACAAATATTTATATTCCTGGCACCCTTCATTCGTTGCTAAAATCTATACCTGTATTACATGCATGACTGGCTTTCTGCTAAATATGAAATGAGGACACACTTTCTCATTCAGTTACACAAAGGAAGTTGCCAGACACATAACTGGGTAAAGCTGTGGCTTCTCAGTAATCATTCATTGAGAAAAAGTAATGAAGCTTTTGCAAAAATTATATCAAAACACAGTTGGTAAATGTGTCAGCATCTTCTGTTACTAACAAATTTCCTTACATATATGGAACTGAAGCTGACTTTTACATCTTCAGGAGAAAACTAGAATTTCTTGTTCTCCCAGTTACATTAGGAATTTCACCAAAAAAAGGAAAAAAAAAATCTTATCTTGGGTTTGTGGATTAACCTAAGCTCCATTTTCTTAAAAAGTGTACCTAAACATAGTGACTGATTGCAGAGAAAATATTGAAGATACATCCCCCTGCCCTATTTGCTCAAAACTATCAAGTCAATGAAGACAATCTAAAAACATGGTAATTTTTAAAAGCAACCTCATGTTTTTTGCTGACTCATGCCTTTTGAACTCTGGTTCAAAATAATAATACTGAGAATTAACTGAAAACTTAGATAAGTTCCTTCATGTGGCACAGATAACTTGCTTTTAATACTCATTTTATAATATGATGAATTATATAAATTAACGGAGTCTTGCTCTGTTCCCCAGCTCCCTTTCATCGCTCTTCACAAATGTTACCTTGTCATGATATTGACAACAATGATTTATTACACAAGCATAATGTCTTCTCTGTTTCCGCATTACTCACAAGGCACTGGCATGTTAGTATCTGGTAGATATTTTTAGTAATTTACAAACTGTATTAAGGTCAAATGTTTCCTACTTATTTTACTTACTTGTAAACTTCTCTTTAGTTTTTGTTTTGAGAATCTGTTGTTCATTATGTTTGGTGGTATTATTTCTGGTGATTGATTAAATAGACTTTCAGAGAGCCTCGGAAGTGATGGCCTATTACTTTGGTTTCTGGAAGTAAACGCTCCCATGTTTGAATAATATGATTACATTTTCTTTTTGTATGGCAGCTCTTGCAAATGTATTCTGAATTCATACAAACTTTTGCAGGCTGTGAATAAATTTCAACTCCTATTGTTCAGACAAGATTAATATACTTTTTCATTCAGAAGAATATATGTAAAAACAAACACACAAACCCATCGAATACTTGCCTCACCTTAGCTGATAGAATACCAGCCACTGGGAATTCATCTTCTAATTATGAGTGCACAGTTAAAGAATGGTTACTAAAGGAAAAGGAAAGGGAAAAAAGCAATGAAGAACGAGAGAATTGGTATAACTGGAAAATTCCTTCTTTAGTCATCTGAGAAGCTGCCTATGTTCACAAAGGATATTTTTAGGAGGTTAGAAGGTATTGAGAGGAACAAAAGTGACCCATTGCTCTCATCAAAAAATCTCAAATAAGTAATGTTATCTCTATCTGTGTTTGTATACATTTGCACGCATATATATTTTTGTTCAGCTTTAGAAAAGAAAAGAAGGAACAAGAAAATTATATTTAAACTGTAAAGGAATGATCAATTAGGAAAGAATAGCCAGGGTGGGGGTGGAGGAAGGCAGAAGAGAAGGAAAAGATACAGAAGAGAAGGAGAAGATATAAAAGAAGAAAACACTTGAACTACCACAAGAAAAAAAACAAAAGCTGCTAAGACTTCATTTATTCCCTAGCATGTACTCACATCTTCTCCCAGAGAGGAAGGAATAGAAAATCTTTATCTTACCCTTATCTCTGTCCACCTGGATTCAAAGCTTGAAGAAGCCATGTGAGAACATGAAATGCAATCTTATTCCTTCATGGACACACAGTTTAGCCTGTGATCAAAGAGTAAATGATTCTTCCAGCAATCATATCAACACTGCCTTTCTCTGATTTACAGATCTGCTGTTGCAGATTTTCTTTCCTAAAAGGAATGAACAGTTCTTCAGAGACGAGTGCCTGAGGTAGGCCTTCTAGTTCTCTTCTTGTTTTAAAATTAAAAAAATGCCATTTTTTTGGCAGCAGCCCTTTTTCTTTAAAACACGACAAAAAATTTGGGTTGGATTATTCTCCCTAAAAGGCAACTGACTGCTGCAGTTTTACTAAGCTTGATCTTACTCACTGTTTGTGAGCAACCTCAGATTATTTTACAAATTCCAGAGTAATTTCTAATTTGCTGATTTTCTAGGAAAACACAAAGACAAAATCTCTCTCTTGTATTTCAAAGCTTTTCATATTCTGGAAAATGTATTTTAAACTTGGTTATCATAAGACTAGAGTAGAAGAGTACTATGGGACACAGTTGCTCTCCATGCCATCTAAAAGGCAGATGACAGAAGTGCCCTGCTTTTTCTCAGTAAACATCCTGATGACTGCGGTCATTAAATGCTACTTCTTGTCATTTGGTAGCTGTCAGTCACTCAGAAATTCTGCAGCCTGCTACCATGGCTGCTTTCTAAACTGTGAATCTGTTCCTCAAGTGAATGTCAGAAGATGTGTCTTCATAAATTGTGGTGGTTGGCAGATGGAAGAAGGTAAATCAAGGAAATTATTATTTTTTTTTTCTGGAACATGCTTTAAATCTCTGAGATTATCTCAGGGATTCTCACCTCTTGTGCAGCTGAATTAATCCCTCCTAACAGAAATGATTGTTCTTCAGATCCTCTCTAAACACATGGATGAATATTTTGGCAGTTGTTCTCTTGTTAGTATACATTATACCTCCTGAATTTCATGACGGATCATCTCCGCGGCAGCTTGGAGTCCATAGCTCCTTATTTGTTGATACAGCCTGTTGAGATCTAAGCTCTTTAATTTGCAATTGTAATACGTAATTTTCTAGAAATAAAATGCAATTCAGTCACAGGACATTCGGAATCACTCAATTCTAATCTATAACGTCAGCAAGCCCATTTCACTGACATTATTGTTTTGACACTGAGTGTAATAGAAATGATTAAGCCAGGAAGAGAGCAGCACTTACTTGACTGCTGTCAGCTACTGAACCACAATAGCCCAGCACACAGACTCTATTCAGCTGATGAAATGTGAAACTTGATATGCTGCTGCAAAATGTTAGTAACCACAATGCTATATTTCAATCCCTACTTGATTTTATAAATGTTTAGTCTCACTCTGTTAGACCCAGCCTCATACAAAAGCAATTCCTGTTTCACAACTGGAAGGAATAGCAACCAAACTTCTTTCTTTTAAATTCACTGTATCCAGGCATATGTCAAGGCCTTTTTTTATTATTTTTTCAAATGGAAGAGTGTATTCAGATGGGGGATGAAAATGGCAAGGATATGAACAGTAGTAGCCCTTGTGACTTTAATGTGAAGATTAAGATTCATGATGGTAGGCATGTAATGTGATAGAAATATATATCATGGCCCTTCCGCCCTTCCAGCAGAATGTATACTTTGTTCTGAAATAATTTGTTATTGCTAAGCTCAGAGATGCAGGCACTTGAACTGAGTGCTAAGTGGGTATTTCTTCAAAATAGGTGCTTGCTTTCCTTTACATTTTATATAATTTTATATCATTACTCTGTCAAGTGTCCTGCGGTATAAGGCTAACAAATTGGGCACAGACAAGGCCGTGTAATGTTGTAAGTAAATACCTCTGTCTCTCTTTTGTGTCTGAAGAGAAAACTCTCTTTTCTTCTCAGCTATGTGCACAAAAGATCCATAGTGTTACTTTGGGTATTTCAAATTCTACTTACATGCAGTCTTAACATATTTTTTTCTGATTTTATAGTTCAAAAGATTTTAATTTAGACTGCTCAGTTGTTCACAAAAGTATTACCCACACATCATCTAAGGCACTGCAGAATAAGTATTTTATTCACAGAATCCAGATTAGATTAAGAATTTGGAAAGAATAGGTGAGAATAAGACATGGGACATGAGAGAGAGCTGACTTAGAAGGTACTGGGCATCCTCTGTAGCAGAGAGAACTGTCACCAGTAGAGGTAGGCAGCATCTCAATTTTCAGACAGGTTCTTGCCATCACTCTGACCTCTGGTGCTCTTCTTCTGCTATTGCTGATAGAAAGGATCTGATTTTATATGAAGAGGAACCAAATATTTGAAAATGAAAAGGCTGCCTGCAAAACTTTCAGCAGAGTAGAAGCCCTCAGGTTTCTTATAAAGAAATTACATGGTTACATAAATGGCTTCATAAATTTACCTCTTGAATAATGTATCACCTCAGGGAAGAGTCTGATTTATTTTACTGCTTTGTAAATAACAAATGTATTTGTATCAGTTAGATCACACATATAACACCTATGGTTGTTGTCTCTCCATGTACCGTAATATGTTCAATATTATAAATATCCAAAGATTTTCTTCTTGATGAGAGTGCAAGCATTTCGCACTGACATGCAATCTGTCATAAGGTGGTGTTTGTAACTTCAATTCTTCTTAGATTTGTTGTCTTCTCATTACCAGTACCCAGCCAGACAGCTGAAACACTGACTCAGAAGAGAATGCAGAATATTTAATAGCTCTTCCGTTGTAGTGCATTTTTAGCATTATTCGAGCAGTGCTGTCACAGATATGGGAGAACTTCAGCATAGATTTAGTAGATTTAGATAGATATAAAACTATAGGTTAACTGGAAATGCCATAGTAGTGTAAATAAAATTATTTACAAGTATCAATAATAGAAAGGGAGGCATACATGCAAGTGGACAGTGGATTATATAATACTTGCCATAATTTATATCTTAGAGAAGGTAGAAAAGAAATGGCTAAAGCAGAGAAGCAGCATGAGTAAGGCATGAGTTCATGTTTTGGAGCAGGGAATTTGGGGTTTCATCACTCGTTATTGCTATAACTTTTGGCGTGCCAAAACTAAATAATTTAATTTTCCCTTCTAATGGTCATAGTTGTATGCAATTTCCAGGGCTGTAATGAGACTAAAGGAAGTGACAGTTATAAAGTGATATAAATTCTTCACGTCAAAGCTCATATAGGAAGGATCTTTCCTTCCATGACAAAAGATCGCAGCAGACCATAAGAGAATTGGACTTCCACCAGAGCGGGAGCATGTGCGAGGGGACAGCAGGTAACCGTGCATGCCAGAGCAATGATTTGGTAAATCCTGCTGCGAGCACCAACCTCTGTGTGGCTTTGCTCCCATGTTGACTGCACAAATCTGGGCAGAGAAGAGAGAGCGCCGTCAGGAAAGGGGCTGACTAGAGCTAGGGAGGAAACCATTTCTTCTTCCCTTTCTCTCATCTTGCAGTAATTTTTGAGGTTTAAAAAAATGGGTCCTATTCCACATGCAACTCAGTCTAAAAAAAACCCCAAAATGCTGAGCTGCATGTTTGCAAAAACAATGAGAAATGCTGAAATATTTTAATTCTATACTCACAGCAGTTTTAGGTTTAACATTTTAAACTTTTTCAACTTTTAAAAGTATTTTCTGCATTTTTTTATTATAAGTTAACTTACATATGACGATTCATTCTGAATGAAAGAAAGAACTTTTCCTGTGGCAGGAATAGCTACGAGAAGGCAGCTACACTTTTCCTCAGTGGCCTGTGTGGAGTTTCTAGCTGAGAACATGCTGGTGTCTGTGTACACACACACTCCTGTGCGTGCTTCAGTTCCCAGCCATAATATATCGTTAGTAAAGGTTTGGGGGTTTGTGCTTTGGGCTGGCCTAGCTAGGAGTGAAGAAAGGGAGACTTACTCTGTGGTTTCACAATTGGCTAAGCCTGTCTAACTGTGGGCTGTCACCGAAAGCAGTGGTCCCGCTCTTCCCCACTGTGGGAGCAGGTTGATTTGCAGCCAGCTCCATGAGCAGACTGTGCTCTGATCTTGCAGTATCTGCATTTTTTCAGGCAACGGATTAAGTCAATAGCTCTTTGGTGGGGACAAAGCGCTTTTCAAGCTGGGAATCAGTAGAATCAATATTGGCCACGGATATGTCGAATTCTGGAGGGATGCAAACAGGCACCGAAACAATCACAACAACAGAAGACTGTTGCTTCTTGTCCTGGGCAGATCCGTTTTTACTGGTGGTAGAGACTTGAAGTCTCAGGACAGCTTTGTGTGCATGTGTATTTCTAAGATCAGAGATGTTACACCAGTGGGGAAAATACAGGCTTTAGTCAGAGTGGCTTTAAAGTGGGTATCAAGTTTATTTGAATAAGGTTATATGCAGGAATTGTCAGTTCTAATAAATGAAAAACAATTCTGAAAAACATTGTATGACAATATAAGTGTGATGGCTCTATGAGGTAATAAGTTGAAGTCCGGATGATAAGGATGACAGAAGTAATGCTATTTTATTCACACAATACTATAAAATAAAACAAAAGCTTCTAAAAAGAAGAAAGTAGCAACACAAACTTGCAAACTCTCTCCTGATATCTGTTTGCACGTGTATGTTTATTTCTTTTCCCCGAAAGAAAGACATACAAATATTTCTAATGTAGCATTTGAATTTATAGCACTTTTTTTTGTCTGGTTTCCTTGGGCTTAGGTGTAGGATACTCGTGTGTCACCTCTATTTTCAGAATTTGTCTTTTACCTGTTTTGCAGCTTCATGCCAGTATTTTGTATAGTATTTTAACAAAGGCTGACTTCCCATGATATTAAAATATAAATGGTGTGTTACAGAGCAAATGTCAGACAATTCTACTTATTTTTATTTTTGCCTTGTGCTTTCCATATGTCTTCCTTTAATCTTGGTGCAAGTAAAATGCAGAGATGGGATTTTCATTTAAAATTGCAAAGCTGCAGTCAGCACAACTGAGGCCGTAGTCAACAAGCCAGGCTCAGTAGAAAGTGAACATGCTTTGTATCTTGCAAAAAGCTCTCAGCATCTTGCAGAATGTGTTGTGTCTATCTAATACCACATGGAAAAGCTACACTGAATTTGTAGTATTTAGCAAAAGTGACCATCAGTGTTTGCAAGTCATCTATGACAAAATACTCCTGCCCATGACTTGATAAAGCCAAAGGTAAGGCAGATATTTAGAAAGAAGATGGAAAATCTTGTGCTTTAGAGAGAGCATTACCACTCTGGTGACTTGAATTTGGTCCCTTGCCCTGTTAGTGAGCTGTTGGCAATGGTGGGCAAATTAGGAACCAGCACTTTCACAGGTGGTCACTGACTGTGTTTTCCTCAGATTTGAGCAACTGGTTCAAGATACCTGAGGTCTGAATTTTAGAAGTGCTGAGCTCTCAGAAAGGCAGCTGAGTCAATAGAAGCTGTGCTGTGAAACTATAACATGCTATAAAATGTTAAGTACTCAAAAAAATTAGGTCCAAGTCATGTCCTATTAGGTACTTAGCCACTCTCGGTTATTCCCATTTTTAAAACAGGAACACCATTATGCCTTACATTGTTAGATGCTGGAAGATAAATTCAGCCATGCTCATAAAATATCCAGATCCTGTGACAATAAGCACCTCATAGTGGAATTAATAATTCTTCATTTTTCTCAGAGCTTGGCTAACATACGGTTAAAACTAGGAAAAATGCTCCCACACTGGGTATTTATATGCTGCACAAATGATCCCAGTGTCTAGGAAGACACTTGGAGAGAGTGAATGCCTAACTATGAGTGGAAGGATGACTCCATTTCATACCAACAAGGAATGGATGCTTTTTAATTTTTTCTTCCATTAAGTGTTTTTTTAAATGAGAATCTAAACATTTTTAACTGAGATTTTTACAGTCTAGTTCTATTTACACCTGTGTGATTATAATAGATTTGAGATTAACTGGGGATGGCTTTATGTTGCAAGTTTGTCATAAGAAGTAGGAACAATTTTTTACCTATGTTTTAAACTGGGAAAATCCTGTTTCAAAATACGTACATCCTATTAGATGTTTAATATCAAACTCTTAGCACAGTACAGAATATCTAGGACCTGGTGTTACAATAACAAGTATTCAGTGATGATACTGGCTTAAAATATTCCTTCTTCACCCTTGTTCCACCCTTGACTGCCAACTGTACCTTTGCACGGGGAAGCAGTGTCCCCACCCTTGGTTGCACCAGTGCAACTGTTGGCGCAGATTCTCTGTGAGACATATCTGACCTAGCCCAGCTGAAAACAAAACAGAAACATTTTCTTCAGAGACAATTTCCTTGCTCAAAGAAATTAAGCCCAAACTGTTGAAAAACAGCATCTCTTAGACAGAGTTTGTTAGTGTATACTTTTCTTAATACTGATACAGAGTCACATTTTCAAATCAGTCTCTATGCTGTAGGTAATTTATATTGTGTCCTCTTACAGTAAGTAGCTAGTGTCTGTATATGGAGGTTATTCTTTTATTACTATGTATTAAGCTCTCTGAGCAGAACAGGTAGAATATTGCCTGTTTGCTGTGTATCAATGGCAAAGCTCCAATTAACTTGGAGCAAGATCTTTCCTGAATTTTTGAAGGACTTCATAATCAGTAACTTACTTTCCTCCATCCCATTGACTCCCATGAAATCAAAAGGAATTTTGATTTCACAAAACATTGGTGCAGACTGGACACCTAATTGCCTTGTTAACCAATAAGCTGGTTTTTTTTCAAATAACACTTATAGTTCATTTTCCATTTTTTATGTCCATGACCATCTTAAATCATTCATAAAATCTAACAAAAAGAATACTGTAGAATTTTCTTTTCTAAGTATAAAAAGTAAACACAAATGCTCTTCTCCAATTACTTTCCACACTCGTGATGTTTGTAGCGATTTCCTTACAATTGTCTTTATGAGACAGTTTACAGGTCTTTTTCCTTCTTTCTTTCTTTGCTTCTTTCTTTCTTTCTTTCCTCCTGTCTCTGTTTCTCTCTTTTCCTTCCTTCCTTCCTTCCTTTCTTCATTCCTTCCTTCATTCTTTCCATGAGATACAGCCCAACTAACAACTTGAGTATATAGTTTTATGTTTGGAGGGCATGCTTAATGATGTACTAAAACGTCTCATGCATCCTGACTGGTTTTAATAATCAATAAACAGTTTTTGTTCTCTTATCAAATATATCCCTTGCTAAAACAAGGGCAGACCAAAAAAACCATCAGTGTGTTCAAATCTGACAACCTTTGCAAACTCCTTCTTCAATAATAGCACTTTAAAGACTTCCTAAGCCTTATTTTAACTCATCCCATAAGTCAGATCACAGATTCCTCTTTTGTATCCAAAGGCTCAGTATTGTTTCCTAATTATAATAAGAATGTATATGGGACAGTGGTCACATCTGTGTTCCCTTAACTAATTCATCCCTCAAATATGTTGATACAAATCAAAGATAAAAGGTAATTTTTAGGTTAAATATTAAGATACTTGTGAGAACTTTCTTTTTTGGGAAGGCAATGACAAATGAACTGCTATTTTTCCCATTTAAGTTAAAGAACTTTCTGTCAAAACTATTATTATGATTCATCTTGCTGAAAGCAAAACTGTTTTCCCTTTTAAATGAAATTTTAAATTCAGCAATCAGAAAAAAACAGTCCTTTGAAGACTCAGGGACCACTTCAAGAATACAGCGTCAAGCATGTGCAGACTTTTTGTATTGTCACGGATTGGGACTGACTGGTTCTAGGGTAAAAAAGTTCTTGTAGATTCTTTAAATGTTTAAAGGAAACAGATAAAATACAGATGTTTCTTCACCATAAAATCAGTGACCATGCCTGGGTCATTAGTAGGGTCTGAATTTTTCAGATATACACTCATGCACAAATCTCTGCTGCTTTAATGAACTGTGTAAGTGGAAACAAATTTTGCAGCAATAAGCTGTTCTGCCTGAATGATTTAGATTTAGCAAATTCATAAATATTTAAAAACTGGTCCTTATAATGGGAGGTATGTGGGAACTCTAGCTTCTGTTGGTTCGACAAGCTCTGCCTGAAGAGCAGAGCTGATGCTAACCACTTGTACTCAAAGTTGACTCCAGCTGTCATTCACTGGAGTTGTGTGCATTCATTTGAGGAATTTGGGTTCTGATTAAGGTATACAATTATAATGAGCAGATGTACCATATTTTGGTACTGATAAGGGGGGGGGAGCACACAATTTTAGACCTAGTTTAACCAAATCTAAACTCCCTTATCACTTCTCTGAATTGGCCCAAACAGCTGGAACCACGGAGGATTTCTTTATCAAATCTGCACATTTAGGCTGCTGTCTTAGCAGCCAAGAGGCTAATTTCTGGCTTGACGCTGGCCAAAGTGTGGTTAACCTCACAGAAATGTAACATTCCAGCAACAAGAATTCATTTTTACCCACTGTTGCCACTAACCAAATGCTAACATTTTACTTTGGAGAGCACAATATTATTCAAGCTGTCTTGCAATACTCCAAATGTTTGTACCATTACAAACTGATGACAAACTGATTTGTTCATTACATCTTAAATGTCACTGCCAAATATTCTATCCCCAACTTAAATGCTGTGTTTTGAGGTTAAGCTAACCTAGCCTGTGTGTATAGGTAGGCAGCCAGAAACAAGCACAAAAATCTGTCTTCGTTCTGAGCAAAACCTGCTATTTTTTTTAAAGCTCTGTATAAGGGATAAATGCTTTTTCTGAATGACTGTGGTCTTTCAGAGCATCCAGAGATGCGTCTCTGGTCAAGGCTCTCAGAGCTTTTGTTGGAAGGGTACAGAATGGGCGATCCTGGGAAATACTCTGGGAAAAGGCAATGCAGTCCTAGAATGCACAAAAGGGACATTGATTCTCTTCTCCTTCTCAGAGGTGGTCTGTGATTTCTTTCCTCCTAGCCAACTCTGAAAACACCAAACCTTCCCTGGAGTTAACATGGGTAGGCAAGGTAAGAAAGCCTGAGCAGTAGAAATACTTGAGCAGAGAGGGGAGCACAGGGGAAGAAAACAACTGTGTTATATTTACCCTTTGTCTTCTGTGCTGTTCTTTCTTATCTGATGAAAAAGCAACAGCAAACCTACCAAAGCAAAAGGGATGCCTTATTGACAGTCCCTGAGAAACCTTCTTTACTAGCGTTTCCTGTAACACACACTATCTATCTCATATACGTCATTTATTTCCTACTGTTATAATAGGGAACTCATTTTCTGCAGACTGGATTTTGATCTTTTAATGGGAATGGTTTTGTATATTAGCTAACCTTGCAAGGCATTTCAAACATTTCATCTTTTCACCCAGGAAAAACAACTTCATTGAGCAATTCTCAGACTCCTTTGAACTTTGCACAGGAAACCTCCTGGAAATGTATGATAAAACACACAGTTAAAGCAGTGGAAAAAGCAAAGCACATCACACAGCCTAATATAGCCTAGTATCAACAGAATATTCCATCTATGGACATTAAATATGCCTTTTTTTCTCAGTAGATTAGACTCAGTTTAGACCAACCCACTTGTCATTTCACCTTTCATTAGTTACCATATGAAACTGCTTTAACTTACTGTGTACAAAGTCAGATAGACTGTCACTTATTTAATGATATGCATGTATTTATGTTTTAAAATTGATCTGGATAAAGCTGAGACCTAGCAGGTTCTGACTTACAAAGCTTGTGTTCAGAGTTCCCATTCAGGCACTCTGTACTGCTTTTAACTTCTGAGTGTGATTCCAGTCATCCTGCTCTCCCAGGTTGTCCTACAAGCTGGAGCGTCATCCTGCTCAGGCCCATTGGGAACATTTTGTATGAGCAATGTGTCAGGCTTAAACCTGCTCCACTGAAGCCAAGAGGCAAACTCCCACTGGATTCGGGCTCTGCCTCAGCCATAAGGAACACAGTGACTGTCTTTGAAAATATTTTCTCTTCTTGAACGCATAAAAACTTGTCATCTTTTGGCTTTTTCTTTTATTCTTCACCTGTGAAGAAAGTAAAAAGTATGGTCAGGTATCCCTGTGTATTAGGGCTGGCTAAACACCAAGCACACATGCATAGTTTTTCACACTTGAACTTCTGTGCTGGGGCTACGTTAAGAGACCAGCAACAAGGTGCTGCTCAGACAAAATGTGCTGAAGCCTCTGAACGCCAACTGTTGGCAAACAGAGGCCATGGGGGCTGCCAGCACCAACACCTCTGGGTCATCCTGGCTCCCAGCTGCAGACCGAGCCCAGACCCTCCCGGGCTGGAGCCAAGGGACTCCTGAAGAACCACTGCTATTGTGCCACCCGTGAACCCTTCTTATCCTCTCTGAGGTATGTGGTATGTGTTTTGTGGCTTTCAGCTGTGTGAGGGTTTGGTATGTAGTTTATAGGCTCCCTTGAAGGTTGGGATTACTTGAGCTATAATCTAGTTACGTGCTGTTTCTTTTAAGTGTCTTCCTTCTGGAACATGCCAGGTTTTATCACCACATGCTTCTCCAGCTCTGCCACCTTATGTAAATAACACCCAAACACAGCACATCTGAATGTCAGCAGAGGGGATGGGGTGTACAGCAGCCTTGGCACTGAATGCCAGCCTGGACGACCCTCCATCCAGACTACCCAGAATTTGGCGGCTGCTTTGTTGAATGCCGCTCCGAGCTGAAGCATCTGCTTTGGCTGTGCTAGCAGTGAAAGTTTTCACAGCTGCCAGACTGGGCTCCATTTACTCTGATTTTACATGCTTTTTAGGAGCTGGCCTAGCTTGCAACAGCACATAACTTTAACGTTAGACTTATAAAATGAGCCTTTGATGCTTTGGAGCTCCATGTCTGTACTCTCTCCTCAACAAGGAAGAGCTGAACAGGGAGCGCAGGCTGATGGGCTGTATTACTGGGTCAGTAATATTAGTTGCTCTGCCCACTTCATAATGTTTCTGAATGGAAGAAACAAAGTATTGACATTCACAACAGAGAACTGAAGCAAAGGATGTGTATCTCACATAAAAAATGGAGCTAAGCCTTGCTTTCCCAAGGGCAGAAACATTTGTACATATGTCAGTTTGTTCTGCTCAGAACAATTTACAGTTACCAGACGGAATGTGAACATGGTACTTAAATTTCTGTAGGGCAGAACTATCATGGTGAATGTAGGAATATATTACTTGCAAGTAATTTCAGAACTGTACAATTCTTGCAGCTAATGGTACAATCCTTTTATTTTTTGTGATAGTTATGTTGAAGTGGACACCAAAGATGCCATGACTAATCGTGTGTTTACCATCTGTTAGCAATATCTCCATGTGAATTAATTAGGAAGGGCCTAAGAGTCCTCTGTTTACAGTCTTCCACGAAAGTAATACTGATTGACACTGACACAGTGTTAAATTACTTCCCATTCTAATATGGCCCTTTTGACAAAAGATTAGCCCTGCCACCTGTCCCCTTGGCTGCTGATTACTTTTCTCAAATATTCTGCTACTGAGCTGAAACTTAATAAATACAAGAACATTCTACCAGTATAATAGTTTATTGATACTAAGAGCATTAAGATGGTCCTCACTGTTGTTTGTGTCTCACTCTGAGACTATTATTCTCTTAAGGAGAACTGAAGATAGAAAACACTTTCAGTTAGACAATGTTCCTGCCAGCCTATTTTGAATGCATCGCCTACAGTGAAACTACTTACTGCTTTATCTGTAAGGCAAACAGCAAAAGGTTCAGCGCTGAAGCTGCTCTGAGCAGACACCTACAATCTCCTGGTTTCTGGATGAGCCTGATTGCTCTGAATAGTTCCACATGTGAGCACTTGCGGTCCTGAATCTGATGTTCTGCAAATATCCTGTGATACTGATTTACAGCCTACTACTCTGGCTGCTGCAATATATTTCCAGAAAATGAAAAAAGGTCAAATACACAAACAAGGCAGGTTCATTAACCCTCCCAACACCCTTCCCCCAAACTCCCCCTCAGCTGAAATCTTTAGATAACTTTCAGTAAATATTTTTGGAAGTATTCCTTCATGTCTAATCAGATGGCAAAAGCATTTGTTTTATTTAATCATGGCTGTGAAACTAAGCCTTTATTTTTTCCTTATCTTCCTTTCTTCCATAAGGACCCTTTTGATTTGCCTTTCTCTTCATGACCACATGAAATTTGGCCAGTGAAGAAAAGACTGAATGGGCCCCACTGAAAACTTTCAGAACGTCCAGAGTTCAGCTCAGGGGGCTGGCAGGTCTCTGGAGGAGCTGCAGATTAACCACTACTCAACTCATATCCAAAAATCACGCTAATTTCAGTATGTGGAGTTACCTACTATGTGTAAAGACCCATGAGCAATCTCAGTAGTGGGAAGGGAGTTCCTACCTATCTTGGGTGGGAAGTCAGTATGGTCACATAACTGACAATATAGAGCTCAGGAGGAAGACCATTTGTCTTTGAAAAGACTGACTTCTGAAAACTGCTTTTGCAGAAGGAGAGGTCACAGTTCTGAATGAAGTCTAGAAGGAGAGCAAGGTTGGGGAGAGCTGTTAACATGAAAAGTGTACCTCCTGAGTGCTCTCTGCAGGAGGCACCTGGTTTGGGGTCCCAGCTGAGCTGCTGCTTAATAGCTCATCTGGGTGCCAAAAAGCTGTTTCATGACATTCTTGGCTTAAGCATTGCAAAAGCAGTGGAACATTTTTGCTAAACAGAGCCTTTAGTCTTTAAATCATTGCTTTCTGGATGAAAACCCAAGAAAATTGAGAGCAATGTCAAAATGCTAAAACTTTAGTGTTCAGTCAGACACAGTTTTGTCCTGAATCTCAATGGCTGGCTCCAAAGTTTCCTGATGTATATGTTAGCAAATAGTTGCCCTTTTGTATGAATAGTAATCTGCCATGTCCTCTGAGCATCATGGATGAGCTCGTGTTCCATCAAGCGCACCTCCAAAAACTACTTTATGCTCAGCTAATGAATCTTGTGTTACTTCTAACATTAATACTTGGGAGATTTAAAAACATTCACTAAATGGAACTTGCCCAATCTGCAGCTGGAAAAACCAGGACATATTATTCTTCTGGAAAAGTAATAAAACCTTGGACATTTTTCAGCTATATTTCTGTGCAGGATGGATCAACTGTTCTGTGCTCAGTTAAGAATTCTAGAAATGGTCATGAAGTAATTCCTGATAAGAGAAGCATAAACTACTTATTTTGCTAAACAACTGTTTGCTTACAGGCCAGTTCAGTGACCTGTGATTTATTGCATGTATGTGTCCAAGACACATTCTAGTAGTAAATCTTTTTCCATTTTCCTTTATAAATTTTTCTAATTCCTTCTGAATGATCTGACTATAAGATTCAGTGCAACTAATGATGAGGATAGGGAGAAGGCATTCAGCGTCTTTTGGTCCTGTGGGGAAGAACAAGAAATGCACATACCGTATTGGATCAAGTCATAAATTAACCAGACAGATAGAAGTGACTTCCCCAGGATGACCCATAGCAGGAAGGTGCTGACCTAACATTTTCAGGCTACATCTCTTCTTATTAACATTTTGTCTATTGTATTTGTATCTTCCACTTTTTTTTCACACTGAAGTTGTACTCATAGAAGAGCAACTGCATAGCAGTATTTTAACAATTTCATATTGATTTGTGGGTTAAAAAGTTGTAATTAGTCAGACAAAATATGTTATCAATTTAGCTTTATTTCCCAGCTGTGCTCACCTGTCATTTTTAATTATTGTTTTCAGGATCCTGGTGATGATGTCATCCCCCTAAATTTCCCGAAAGCTCCCCAGTGTTCATTCCAAATGATTAATGAAGGTATGAAAACTATGAGTGCTTCCAAATCAAATATGTGTATAAAGGTAAGCAGTGCACAGGAAAAGATGATTAAAATAAAGAATTGTGTGTTTCCTTGAAATTCACCAGCCCATTGATACTGCAGCAGTTCAGATCTCAGTGGAACTTTTGTGCAATCTACTGAATACTTTTTCTATGGGGGAAAAATATCTAGCCAAACTTGACTGTTCAACCTATTTGAGTTTTATTTTATGGCTGTGGGTTTCACATACTTGTGACATTAAAAGGACAAAAATGGGCTCTGTGCTAAAGTGATAGGTCTGGCAAATCCATACATCAATTGTCTTGAAAAGTGTGGGTCTTGAGACTTATTTCATTTTGAATGTGGGTTTTTAATGAAGAGAATTTAATAAATTGATATTCTGAATTTTTGGCTTGCATTAGGAGGCTAAAAGGTAAGCTGTTGCAACACTGTGTATTAATAAGCACTCAGGAGTCGGATTTGTCAGGAGAGAAAGTGCAGTGCTTTTTATTAACTGAATGAGCATTGTGTTTAGCTGGGCTTTGCCAAGGCCTCTGAAAATGTCTAATTCATGTGGAAGCAGGCTCAGATGCTTAACTACTAAAGTAGCATAGTGTTTTCCATTCCAACACAGCATCATCTTAAAACAGTCATTCCCACTCCAAACTTTGTGTCTATCTGCTCAGTGTATGAACTACAAATGAAGCAAAATTTTTTAGGTCACAGTAAGAATGGAAAGCCTGAAAATTATTATTCCTTAACAGAAGGTGAAACATCCGATTGCTCCACAATTTCTACCAAACAGAGCATATAATAATTCTACATGAAATGTATACTTTCACAGTAAGAGTTTATATGCCATTTTATTCATGTATCACGGTGTTCATCAACAAGGTCAGCAAAGGCAGCATCCAGGAAAAGCATCATTTTTTTAGAACCAGAGGGTCTAACTCCAAAACTATCAATCAAAAGGGCCTCTTCAGCTGCCATCTAGCAGTAAACCAAATTCAGTTCTGTATGTGTCTGAGAAGGGATTAATCAGAACATACTGATGCCTGCATTGTGGATAACTACATCCAAGCCAGATTGTCTTCAGTCAGTGGGAAGAAACAAAGTTTTTTCAGGGCATGATTCATTTCCTAAAGTAGGTGCTAAAAGAAGTAAACGATACAATGAAAAAAACCCAATGAAATCAGGTAGAAACAGTGGATAATTTATCATCCTGAGGTACTGAATGCCTAAGAACATCTATTTCTCTGCAATAGCCTTCAATGGTTTCAAGACTTCAATTCTTTCGGTAAAAATGTCAGTTGTCCCTAGAATTTTGTGCAGGTCCAAACTGGCCTGATTTGACCAGCTAAGTAATTGTGTCCCCAGCCAGCCCACTGTTCTTGTTCTACTAAAATCTTTTGAGGAGCTTTATCTTGTAGGTATTTCCAGAGACTCATGCAGAAAATAATCTAGTGCCTCACAAAAATACCCCCGTGGTCACTTTCTCTTGAGATGGTCATGGTGATGGTACGTGGTGTGTATGAATACTGTGGTGAGAGTGCTTGCCCAGGATGGGGAACACATGACTTTTACGCTTTCCTCAGTTAGAAGTTCAAACCCACATCTTTTTACTTCTAAGTGTGCCTAACCATAAAGCCATGGGAAAATGAAGGGCATATATTTTTCTTAACAACACTGAGTGTTTTTTCAAAGCAATGGAATTAGAGAGTTGATGATCCAGAGACGTGAAAGGAGAAAGAACATGCCTGTGTAGCTTATTGCTAGGGTTACTTAGACGGCAGGGTGAAGACCTAGTTTCCAGTCCCTATTCAAAGAAATGTTTATGATTTTTATGGTCACCGACTAAAATGTGCAAATAGGCGTTGGAGCAGAGACCTCCCCTTCTGAATGAATTTCCTAACCATGAGCTGTTTCATGTAGGAGTAGTTTTAAGCGTTTCATAAACACCACTTAAAGAGTCAATAGCAAAACAGAGGCCCGGGCTCTTTCATTTAAATGCAGCAGCCACCGCTTATTGAGGCTCAAAGAAGGTAAGCCAAAGATGTGTTTGTTGTGCTTTGTTTAGGAATCATGTGTGCTGGGTTAGCCTTGGCTAATGGCCAAACACCCACCCAGCACACTCACTCCCCCCTCAGTGGGACAAGGGAGAAAACAGGATGAGAAAGCTCATGGCTCCCGATAGGGAGCTGCAGCACTTGGAGCACGTCCTCCCTCCTCCTGCTCTCCCTCAGGGCTCGCAGGGCTGCTTCTCACACTTTTCCCCTCACCCCTCGCTGCCGGGCAGTGTTTTGCCCTTTCTGACACGGGCTTTCCCTGAGGTGCCCACCCGTGGCTGTGGGGCTCAGCTGTGCCCTGCGGTGTGTCGGTTGGAGCCGGCTGGAACCGGCCCTGGCCGGCACGGGGCAGCCCCGGCCTCTCCTCACAGAGGAGGTCCCGCAGGCCCTGCTGCCAGCGCCTCAGCACCTGCACCCAGTACATCATGGAAGAACCTTTTATATTTTAGAGTTTTACCTATCTAGACATGGCAGGATCGTCTTCTAGAAATGGTTCTCTACAGTTTAAAGACACTTGTGCAAATAACACACCTGATGTTTTGTTTACAATTTCTGTGAAAATTACAATAGCGCATCTGAAATGCATGTCAAATTTAAAAGCTATAAAGACAGAAGATTGTTTGAAGTTCCCTTCATGTTGATATGAAGTGATGCTACTGCCTTCACTGGAGCTTCTCCTTTAGCAGAGCTAGAAGTCTGTGCTACTGAAATACAATGTTGATGGCTTGTTTAATACAGCAGTAAATGAGTGTAAATCAGGACCCGCTGGACCAAACTAGGTTATGCTCCTGTTGCCCTTTTCAGTATCTTCTCTGTTTTCTACCAAAGAGATATGTGATAAATAACTGGATAGCAACAGGATTTGTCTCAGCTCTTCAATCAGCAAATGTTACTTTGGCAGACATGTCAACCCACTTCTTCATCTTCTACCGAACGTGACTCGTACCAGTTACAGTGCCAACAAATGCCCCAAACCTACAGAGTGCCATTGAGGTCCGGGCCAAGCAATCTTATAGGATTTTTGTATTATTTTTGAACAACAATGGAGAATATGATCCTTGGAAAAGAGGTCAAGGAGTTGAGATGGGGAGAATTTTATTTTATTTTATTTTTGTCCTAAGCTCCTAGCACAGTGTTTGTGGGAGAGAAGGATTACCTAAGTGGAGACCAGAAGGTGATTTCCATTTCCCCTCTCCCCCTCACGCATGTGTGACTTTTGGCAAACCAGCGTGTTATGAAATCCAAACATTCACCTGCCGGTAGAAACCAGACTGTGCGTGTGTGCCACCGCTCATCCATCTGTCTTACAGACCACAAAGCCTAGCTGCATGGGTAGGTATTAGATCGAATGTATCACTGTTATTAGAAAGTACAGTCCACACTAATAAATAAGTAGCTTCCTGTTGCCTTGTCTGATCTGTGCAAGCAGAGGGAAGTAACACACAGGTGTGATAGAGGACAGGTTTGACCAATTATTCCTAAGCAGTGTATGTTGCACAGTACATAGGCAGTACAGTCTCTCATGAACACTGCGGTGTCTAAGTGCTTGCCTTCCTAACATGACCTAATTTAATCCTATATAAATGTCTGTGTAAATTGTGTAAAATAAGGAGGTATAAGCTGCAAACATTTTTCATTCAAAGATCATAGGAGAACCCCAGGGAAAATAAAAAAGGAGTTTTAAGGATGATAGAGATGCATCCTCACCATGTGATTGTCCCAATCTGTGTAAGTTTTTGCAGACACACAGAACAGCGGTATTTCCTCCTGTTATATCAGAGTGAAAAAGGTAATGGAGATGCTAGGTGAATTATTTTGTAAAAAGCAAATGAACAAACCTGAGCTTGTGCCAGAGCAATAACTATGGAAGCAGTCATTGAAATGGGCTTCAGTGGACTGTGTGTTCATTCCCCTCTGTGTTTTGTGTTTGCTGAGCTGGAATAGTCTAGTAACAAGTTTCCTAGCAGGAACAGTCATGGAAACAGGGAACTGCAGAACTGTTGCAGAAAGCAAATGTTGGCTTTGTGACTGGGACTGTATGTTTCTAAGCTATGGTAATTCAACAGAAAAAGAACAGTCAAAACTAATCGGAGCTTAAATACCAGGTAGTACAGTGTGACTAAGCAAAGGTATTGGAGCCTGTAAGATCTGGACCAGGCTCTGAGAGGAAGGAGAAGACAAGTTAAAGGAAAAAAGGCATAGTCCCCTCTTCTGCCTTAGATGGGAAGAATTTGCGGGAGCTGTATGCCAGACTTCTCAACTGATTTTGCTTTCCTGATAATTGGTGGACAATAGCTTTGTCTGAAGGATAAGCCTGGGACCTCTATTGCATTTCTTGCTTAACAGTAGCTACACAGGCACTGACCTGCAATGCCAGCCCATAGTGGGTGAATACTTTCTAGAAAGAATCTCTTGGAGTAAAACAGAACATAAAAAGAAGGTAAATTTGCTGAGTAAATTATTCATTGTGAATTATTCACACAGTTTCACTAACAGTCATCTGGAAAAAGTTAACAAATGAAGTAGAATGACTGAAGTGAGTAATAAATATAAATCAATCCAAGAGACATGTAGGGTTACTTGTTTGTTGTGAAGAAGGATGGGACTGATTGAGCGATACAGTGAAAAAAGCAGAAGAGTAGAATAAGATAAAGAAGGGGTGGCACGTTTGGCTATATGGTGGCAGTTCATTCAGTAAGTTTTGCTGATTGTTACTATTTTATACACACGGTGTAAAACTGAAAGAATGGCCTCCGTAACTCTGCTTTTTCTGAAATTGACTGCTTTAATTTAGAAGTCAATAAACACCATGCATGCTCACAGCATCCCAACCCAGAGCTATTGGAAATTGGCACACTTGAACTTCCTCCCACTGGGAAACCAAGGCCTGGCTTTCAAAATTCATATTTTTATGTCCTTGCTAGTTCTATTTTGTTAAAACAAAATATGTGATTTTTTTTCCCCCCAATTGGTTGCTGAAAGCTGCTTTTGTTGAGGGAAAGCTAATGTTAAAAGAAAGGTTGTATTCCATTACAAAGGCAAGTGCAGCTTTGTGATAGGAGCTGAAAATGTGTTAATGAAAATGTTGGGTTTACTTTATCTTGAATGTCTCATTAGCCTTTTCTCCAGCTCATGCAGGCTCTAGATGGTTTCATTTGGGCATTTGGCCATCTTTTGTTTTTCCTTTTATTATTTCCACTTAAATATTTACGGCTTGAGCCCAAGCCCATGAAACTCCATGGTAACACTCCTATGGAGTCTCATAGACTTTCCAGCCTTGGAGTAGATCCTTTCTCTGAAAAAAAAAAAAAAAAAAAAAAAAAAAGACAAAAATGAGCTTGTGGGTTTGTATGATTGTCATCTTCCAGAGATCTACATAAAACACTATAAATAGGAGTCTCTTAGCCGCCAGTTTGATGAATGCATGTCACCAAGGTTACCCCCTCAGCCATCTTTAACAGCAATAAAGTGCCTGCAGGCCAAAAAATGCCCTCTGACACTTGTGTAAGCTCTGGAGTCTAATGGATTGAAATCTAGTAAACAGTTCCTTCTAACCCTTTGCAAGAAAGAATACTGACTCTTAATGATTCTGCAGGGCTGAGAGGAATTGGGAGCCATAAGAATGTCTTGTTTACTACAGTTTGCAAGTGCAACGCTAGAAGCATACAAATGAGTAAGTTTTAAGTCACTTTGAGTTCCTTCCAAATTCTTTCATGCCATTTAGGCAATATTTATCTCTAGAATAATTCTACTAACAGACACACATGCTAATAGCATCACCATCTTCAGAAAATATCATAGTAGACTATGGTATTCTAGCACTGTTTTGCATTTTGCATCTCCGAGATTTTTTTCAGCAGGAAGCATGATATTTTATCAAAATGCAGAGGAAACAAATGACAGAAAAGTAGGCACTAGGCCAGACAATAGCAATAGATTCAGTGTAGAATTTTTTCAAGGAAGGTAAGTATCAAACTTAGCTCTTAAGCTACAAAACATGAGTACTATTTTTGCCTTTTAAACATAAGTAGGTTGGAAAGATTTGCAAAAAAAAGGAAAGAAAGTCCTTGGATCATTCAACCTAGCATTTATATTCTCATTAATTAACAGATTACTAACACTTTAAGCATACAAATACATTTTGTACTCAGGGAGAGGTGCATTTTATTTACTTAGTTTTACTTCACTAATTATTGTATAAAGATGCAACACACTATAGTGCTGATAAAAGACTGAAATCAATTTCCTCTCCTCAGTCAGCAATCATGTCAAAATTCACAAAGTTAATTTTCCATGAAAAAAATCCTGCTCATTGACTCCATTTGTAAATCAAACAAGAAACTGATACAGACATTAAATTCTTAGATGTGTCAGATTAACCATATCTGTGCTAAACTGTGCCCATCTCTAGTGCAAGGAGGCAGAGTTCAACAGTAGGCTCAGCAGCAAGATTTCTTCATGGTGTTGCAGCACCTTCAGGTGCCTCAAAATAGTCACAAGGGCCATGATAGATTGTGGGGCATTTCAGGAAGCTTCAGGCCACCAAAGCTATGCTGGGGGTCACTTGGGCAAGGGTAGCCGGAGAAATATGGAAACATTTGTCCATGTCCAATTTAAATCAGATACAGTCTTTGGAACAGAGACTATCTTTCTGTCTGGTATTTTACAATAAATTCAGTGTTCTTGCAGTTACAGCTGGAGCTCTTTGATTAATACCAGCATGCAAGTGATCAGTATAAAAATAATACAAATATTGGAAATAGAGTATGTATGTGATGTTTAATCAGGTGTGATGACAGAAGATGGAAGGAATTTCATATGATTACTCAGTAGATGCAAGCATGCACCCTGGTAAAAGAAATGTTTGCTTGGAGGTAATTTTGCTTGAAAACCCCCAAAGTAGATGAATTAGTTGATTAGTGTTTTGTTGGCTATTTTTAAGAAGAGCTGTGCTGGAGAAATCTGCGTGAACACAAGTAGGGGCAGGAGAATCTGGGATGGTTCTGCTCAAACCATCCAACAATAATAAAAGGCTAGGAGGGATCAGAAGAATCAATAAATTACTTTTTTTCTTTTCTGGCTGGCCTCCTCTGTTTGTGACTGCTACCTTCGCAGCTACTCTCTGGGTAGCAGTAATTGGAGCCAGAGGATTGTTTGGTTCAATGCCGAAAACAGGTTTTAGCAGCTATAAATACCGATTAGTAGCTGACCCGTTAAAAATCTAAGGGGCATGTTAGATTCTTTTGTTTTTGTAAAAGAAAAGTTTTCTTAAAAGAAATCCTTTTTATATATATCTATATGTTGAGTTTTTCGTACGGTTGTCTGTTTTGGTGAGTGTAACTAGTTTTGATGAATGAAGTGTTTTCAGCATAGCCAGCTGACTTGTCAGATATTTGCCCCATTTGAGCCTGGAAACTATATTCATATTCCAAGAGAAACTTGCCCTGAGAAAACTGGCTAAACATACAGCACCAAGCCACAGACACTGTGTCCAAGGTGCTCTACTGTATACATATCTCCTCTGGGGGAAGATGAAAAGAGAAACAACACATAAGGGATATGAAGTCACATTATTTAACAAGTATTGGAAGGTACTCAAAGACTACAGTAATTGTCATGGTAGAAGGACAAACTTGACCAGTATGGGCCAGGGTCAAAACCGATGCTCAGCACAGTCAAAGGGTGCCACAGACATTAAGATATTTGTGTGATTTCAGTTACGAAGGCAAGACCTGGCCCCATTGGAAAGGATTAAATAAATAAAAAAAAAGAGTCCAAACCCAATTTTAGAGTGTTCTCTAAACCAATAGCCAGGGATGAATAAACACGTCCTGCTGCTGAAAGCCTGAGCTGGGTAATGTATTGGGATATGCACAGACTTCAGACAGTGGTCCCCAGGCAGCTGAGTTGTGATCACACGGACACGCTCAGTCTGTGAAGCAGGCAGATGAAATCAGTGACTCCAGTCATTGCTCATGGTAGCTCAGCACATTCCCTGCTGACCTGGCTGAAAGAGTGCTTTTATGAAACAAAACTGATTAAAGAAACAAATGATGTAAAATGAAATGTCATCATGGATACAGGGTTTAGGGCTATACAAACAACCATGGATTGAAATCATTAGACTCTCTCTGCTCTGGAATGGTTCAATATTTTTAGAGGATTAAAATGCCTTTTCTACCCTTTGGTCTCCTGTACTTATTTGTATGTCAACATAAGTATTTGTCAGTGTTTTTCATGCTTTCCTAAGTCAGGAAATCTGTAAATTCATCATATAAAGGGACTGAGTCTTAATTCCTGGGCCTGGTAGTCCTGGATCAAAGGTTTTGATATATTATTCCTAACATCTTTTATTTGGAAAAATGTAGCCAATACCTCTAGCAGACAGCATGGACCTGATCCAGAATCCACTGAAGTTATTTAAAATACTCTGATCAAGTTCCATGAGTTTTGGTTCAGGTCCTGTGGCTCCAATCCAACACAGCACTCTAGCTCATATGTAATTGCTCAGGAGCTTAACTTTACATCCAAGTACCAATTCTTTACCAGATTGACATGTTCATATCAGCTGGTACAAGTAGACTGGCTCTGCATAACTGCTCAGATAGCATTTACTGGATAATATACTCATTTGCAAAGTCTGAAATAGGATTTTTCACATGTCAGGTTAGTAAGTAGCCCTTGAGCTAATAAATCCCAGCAAGTCTTTCCTACAATAAGCCATGTGACATTGTCACAACAACAAGGTATGCTTGTAAGAAGTGCTTCCCACTAAGGGCTGGGGCACTAGAAAAAGCCATGAAAATAAACAGAAAGTAATACTGGAAGGCAAAAAAATCTTTGTAGTTAAACTATTAGAAAGTAATACAACTTTAAGAAGTGAGCACAGTTTTTATGAACGTCTTTGTGGACAGTGGCAAGATTACGTTCTATCAATTGGCAGCCCTGCCTGAGTTTCTTCTCTCTTGTTTTCCCCATTATGCTTTGATCTTGGCTGGGAATAAACTATTTAAGGACTAAAGGCCTCTTTGGTACTTCCAGTAAAAATGACAATAGTTGTCGCTGTCATTATAATGCTCCATTGCTGCCTTCTGTAGCGTGTAAAGTAAGGAGAGTACAAACTCATGGTGAGCATAGCTGTTCATCAAATAGTAATCAGAGATAATTACAGTCTACTGGGTGAATAGCTCACAGTCACTGCTAAATCTGGTACTTCATTATATTTTTCTGTAAGCGATTGCCATCAGACCTCAGAAGCAGCAGTTGTTCATAGTTTCTCAGGAAGTCCCTCTGCAGTGTAATGCCTGGATTGGGCACTAGGGATGAACTCAAAACTTGCCAGACTGATTCGTTAGCCACTGCAGGAGAGATTTTCAAAACACAAATTACTGGAAAACATTAGACATCTGTTTCTCTTTAAATCTACCTGAAGGTGTCATTTCTGTTTCCTGACCAGATGAATTTCACACAGCCTGGTGAGATTGCAACCAAAGTCCATGCTCTGGCTGACATGGGCAGGTGCTAATCTCCAGGATGCAGTTACAGCTGTGAATCTTAGCATGGAGAGGTATCACTAGCTATTTGCTAGATGCTGATAAACAGAAGTACTCTATTCTGTAGAGGACTGTAAAATATTTTGAGAATTTTGAGTTGGGGTGTTCTAGAAATGCAAGTTAATACCAATTGGAAGCAAATAATATATTGTTATTCCTGTGTTTTTCCTAGTTGTCAGTGTAGTCGCGTACGGGACCAACCTCAATCTTTAGGAAACTTCATTGCTTTTAATGAGGTTACTCAAGAGGTGCATTTGATCTTCTGCTGACAATTTTTAGCTTTGAGAAAACTATTTATGCTTTGAGACAGAAGGTTTAAAAAAGTAATAGCAACATTTAATAGTATAATTACTTCACATTATTTTGCATTCTCTGACTTTGCTTAAATGAAACACATTGCATACTGAAATAATCTTGTAGGGAGGATTATTCAAACAAGATAAAGTCCCTGCTGAATGTAATGTCAGTTCTTTTTATGCATGCTGAGTAACCTGCTGTGCTTTGGCAGCTTTAAGACTGAGCCATATCGTGCTCATATTGGAAGCATGCAAATGTCTGAGCTAGCAGTTTGAAATGTGGCTGAGCAGTTATTACTTCAGGAATGTTAATTATTACTTTTATGTGGATAAACTCTCTGGAGCTGCATCCATTTAAAATTCAACCACAGACACTATGCACAAGTTTGATTCAGTCTTAGTGTTATAATTTTTCTTTGTTTATATATTGGTAATGGTACCATGCTGGTGTCAACAGACTAAGACCTTATGAAGTGAATGTAGAAATAAATATTATTGTTAAAGAAAGGATGAATCATTTGCAGTCAAGCAAAACTGAAGATTTGTCTAGCTGCAGAAAACCCTGACTTGAGGCGCTGGAGTACACAGAAATAACATCAAAATGTTAAATAAAAGTGAATTAACATTAATGCAAGTGTGCAAGTACAATATTGTTAAAGAAAGGAAAGCCAAGAGAGAGCCAGAGGACAAAGCCTAAGCTGCAAAAATCCATGTGCCAATCCAGCAGGTTTCCTTGAAGAAGAGTTGCAGTTTCAGGTATCCCAGGCTTTACTTTCACAGGTGGTTAACGCTTGCAGCTCATGTGAAGTCCTGGAGATTTCTGTAACAGAGAGCACTAGTGCTAATGAATCGCTATGCTCCAAGTTTTCAAACATGGATTTTATCTGGGTGGCTTAATGATTCAAGAGAGGCAGATTAAAGAATAGCTCATTTTTTAAAATTTGGATTCAAACCTGGTATCTCATTTTTGTATATTGCGTACTGTGTCTGGATGTGCTTTCAGCGTGAGACGTTACTGCTTGTAGTTTACAAAGAGCTCTTTCACCAACTCTGGTAAAGTTTTGGAAGGCATTAGTGATGACCCTACTGTAAGTAAGTGAACTGCATAGGAAAAGGAGAAAAAAGAGAAAAGGGAGCTAAGGAGAAAGAAGAAAGAGAGTTTGACATAATCCATGGAAGAGTTTCTTAAAACTATTTTATCAGTTTTAGATTTCCCTACAAATCTCCAGGTCAGCTGCATGTGTATGCTCAACAGGAATTGCTTCTGACTTTGCACTGCTATTTAGCTGGAAATAAAACCAGGACACTGAAGACAGAGTGAAAAAAGCACAGATCAGTGGTAGTGCAGCTGCATTAGAAAGGACTGTTCTGAATTCGGACAAGAAGTTTGATTCCAGAAGGAGCTGAGAATGGCACAGAAGCAAAACGGTTTTATGTCTATTTATATGGGACCTAAAATAAAGGTGATAGTAATATTCCAAAATAATTGCCAGTTAACCGATTAACCTCTAAGGCTACTGGTAATCTATAACAGAAAGTCAAGTCCAAGCTTTTTAACAGGCGTTTCAACAGTAAACTTCTTTCATGAACTGGTGAGCTGTGGTATCTGACACACTCTGCAAAAACACCTACGGTGAAATGATAATTCTGTGATGCTGTCTGAGGCACAAGATTACTTGCAAGATGCAGTAACACTACACACCTGTGCCCAATTTCACTCCTAATTTAATTTGCACTTTCTGTACTAGACCCCAGTGAAGGGAAGCATCTCTCCTCAGGAAAGCCCTTATACGTGTTTGAAGTTCTGTGAATATTTAAAACATATGTCATTGTTGTCCAGAATAGATTTGGTTTAATAGTCTGAGCTCTGGCCTTTTTTCCACATGGGCCACGTTCAGAGTACTTAAAGCAACTATGTTCTACCTATGAGTATTTTTGCAAATGCTGATTGAGAGATCATGACCTTGTTGGAACACAGAAGACTGAGAGCACAGGTAGGTCATTAAAAATACATGTGAAGTAAGACCTTACTTAATCTGGTAAAATCAAGCCTTAAGCATGAATCTGTGATAGCCATATACTGAAAAAAAGGTAATAGAGTTTTTATGTGTATATATATATGCATATATAGCTATAAATACATACATCAATACCTATATACATATGTAATATATAATAATAATACACTCTTTTTTTTTTTATTTATTGTCAAAGTGATACACAAATATTAAGCCGTTGCTACTTTTGCCACAGAATTAGAGTAAAATAGTACCCTGTTAAGTTTTATCCTTAAAACATGAGCCAACCCCTGATGGGCTCTCTGAGCTCCTAGTAGTTTCCTTTTTCTCAGAGATGCTGAAATACTCTGCTGAATCCTTCGTGGCTTGGCTTGTCATTGTTTGGACTTCAATAGTTTCCTAGATTTACTATCCTCAGAATATCAGGTCCAGTTTTGGCTTATTGAATTTAGGATCTAGCCTGAATCTTAAATGAATTTCTCTTAAGGATGTCTGAGTCCCATGGTTTAACTGGATCCATACCCAAATGAAAGTGGGCAAACTAAGATGGCCCTTTGCTGATATTATTGACTCCTATCTGCTAAATACATTTAGGTTACACATAATATACCCATGAATGACCTGTCGCTGTGCTATTTAGATATTTCTGCTTACTTCTGTTAAATAGTCAGGCAAAATGTAGCTATATGAAGAAAATACATGGAGGAGAAGAAGAAAGGGAAGAGTTTTATCTCCTCTCTTGTAGCAACCTGGTTTTATAGCAACCTGTTCTAACCATTGCAGGGCAAACTGGTTTTGCAAAACAAGCCTTTCGTTTTCGTTTGTCCTTTTGCATTATTATGATAAAATATAAATTCCAGGAGAAGGAGGAGAGCATTGTTTCAGAAGAGTTAAAAAGAGCAGTGGGGGATTTTCAGACAGGCGTATGCACATTCTCAGGTCAGGAATGCACTTTTGGAGAGCAGCAAGCTGTGAATGTGCAGCTGCAGGCTTCAGGGTCCTGAATAATCTACATTCAGAGACTGCAAAGTCATCAATATTTATGGACTAGTGGAATCATCCCTGGCATGCAGCTACATCTGCCAGCTCTCCGTTTACTCCACATCCTTTTCTCTGTAAGTTTCAGGTTCTTATTTCCTGTGACTAGTAGGTTTGCACTTTGAAGCAGAGCTCCTCCAGTGAAACAGAGAAGATGCTTCCTGAATCATACTGAGCAAGCATGTTAACCATCCGCATCAAGAAATACCCACTGCAGCAGATGTTGTGTGAGAAATGGGAGCTACCACTTACTACAGTTTCCCAGACTCGGCCCTGCTTTGGTGGATGCAGCATGCTTGTTCTGACTTAGTTTCTCAGAATTGCTTTAAAGCAAAAGGCTCCCACACCCTGTTTCAGCAGGAACTGCTATTTTGTCTTCAGGCAGAGCCTGCTGCAGGCAGAAATGTCCATACAGATGTATTTTCTCTCAAAGGTAGAGTCTATGACACAGACATCATTTGATGAGATGCTACAGCACTAGAGCAGCACTTGAAGATAATCACATCCTGTGGACCCATACAGCCCATCTCACATTGAGCCAACGAAATAATTCTTAATTTTCCAAATAAAGAAGAATGAAAAATCATTTTTATGTGGCAAAATCTGCATAGCTTCAACAGAGAACACTCATTTAACAACCTTATCTACTAATGTCAGGAGGTTTAAATAGCAGGTTAATAATAATGTCAAATTTTATTGTAGTTTTATTTTCAAATGAAGGTCATCAAGAATGGCAATGCATTATTGATCTTTGCAAAATATAAAAATATAGCATTTGTGTTCTTCCTTGCCTAAATTTCCATTTCAAGTATAAACGTAATTTGAATCACAGGCTATCCCAATAGCACTGAATCAGTAGTGGAAAATTTATGCTACACTAGTCATCTTAGATTCTGGAAACATTTACTTCAGCCGAGTGCACTTTTCTCGCATTTTCCCATGAATATTCGGGTAACAGAATTCTACTAGAACAGGCCCTATGTATAAGGAGTCCTAATCTTGCATATTAATAATTCACAAACATGCATTTCCAATTAATTTCGGTAAGTATTAATCTGCAATGTCCTTTGGCCTAAGATTGCCTGATCAAAAGTAAAAATTGCACCACTTGTCCAAACGCAACTCCCTAGTCCATATTCTGTGCTTCTGATTTTCTTTCTATGAGAAATGTCACTGTGTGTAATGAACAAAAAAGAATTTCTTTAACAGAAATTATTCTGTGCAAGTAATTAATGTGGCTTCTAAAAGTTATCAAAATTTCATTACTCAGGAATTATTAAAGAAATTTCAAAAGAATAAAGAAGCAGAAGAAAAATAATATCCCTACATTCCCACATATTCATGTGTTGGTTTTGATTTGGTGGTGTAGTTTGGTTTTGTTTTTAATGACTGCATGGTACTATGGAGTAACTTATTTTATCATTCAGCAGATAGAAAGCCTGAAGGAAAGGCAATTTCTTTGCCTTCCCTGACAAATAAATCTCTGAATTTGAATTTATATGATCCAGTGGTTGTACAGCATGGTACAACTTAAAAGTCCTTCTGTTCAGTTCAAGTATATGATGCCACTTTAAATCTGTCTAAGTCCTGAGTTCATATAGTAGTCAGGAGACTTTGCTTATTACATCAAAAGGTGCAAATACTATTTTTAATTTTTTCCTTTCTTATGGGACATTTTAATGCAGTGTGCAGGTGGCACATAAAATGAGCTCCAGTTTTGATAGGGTAACATGTTTTATGTGAGTTGATATTGTGGCCTGGGATACATAGCTGACCTGTTGGGCTTCAGAGCCCTTGCTGAGTGACAGCTGGTAGAAGGTGACAGCTGCCCCATCTTCTTAAGCCTACCTGGTATCTGAAGCATTATAGTAACAAGGAACCCATCTGGGTGACACCTTCAAATATATTGATATACTCCGCTCCCATTGACATGTGGATGGCAAGACTTTGAAGTCCCAAGAAGTATTTGACTAAAGTTATAGAGTATTCTGGTTCGTGAGTAATGTTCCTCCTGTATACGAATGATTCAAGTGATGTTAATCTCACAAACAGAGTAATAATTTATGACATATTTTTTCTAAGGTCTCTATAAAAAGATTGTAAAAGGTAGTTGCCTGAAGAAACTTTGGGCCTGCACTCTTTTCAGGAAGATGTTTGCAGTGTACAGCTTTAGTGGTAGGCTGTTAATGTGCTACATGTGCTAGGTGGGAGGAAGGTGGAGAAAAGTAAAGTTAAATTCCCAGGAGCAGGGGAATGAGATCTACCAAAAAGAAGATGAAGGGGCAAACAGCATTGTTGGAGGGGGAGCAGAGGTGAGGGCTGGTGGGATGGGAGATACTCTGGAGCATGTGTGTGACAATGGTGCTTGGGAGGTGGAAGAGGAACATGAAATGCTTGAGGAAGGGGCAGGCAGTAGGGGGCATCTGACTGAATAGATTGTTGCTTGGGGTTAGGCTAAGATCATACAGACATATGGGCCGTTTCTGCTGGGATCTAAACAGCATGACGTGGAGCAATGCTCTGCGTTTGTTTTGAGTAAATGCACCCTGCTCCTATTTTTTGTCATGTTAAGTAGTTCTTTGGGTATTCCCAGCAGCCTAAGCTTTCTTTAGATTTTTTCCTGTTTAAATAAATATTCTAGAACATTACCCTGTACTGGGAAGCAGATATAGAAGTGCATGCACTCAAGTCTTCACTTCCTCACCCCTGGCTGTTATTATCTATCTACCCTGAATATAAACTTGTAACCTCTGCTCTTTGTTGTGTTCCCCTAGATTCTCTCTTGGGCCTTCTTGAAATGGGGTAGGTGGGTACACATTGCCCTCACCAGCTTTCCTGTGAAGGCAAAGGGAAGGAGGGTGCTAGCGTCCCAGCTTTTCTGCCTCCACTCCGGCAGCAAATACCCTAAAGACAGGGCATGTTCATCAGCATCTTGGCAGGTCTAGTATGAACGCAGAAGGCAGGAGGAAGGGGCTTGGAAGTACAGCCCAGTGTCTGGGGGGTGGGGGGGTGCTGTCAGCAAGCAGTGTGGTAGCTATGGCTCCTTCTGGTGAATGTAGATACCGTGGTGTCAAATCCTTTTTGACAGAATAGGGAATGGGATTTTCCATAGCCTGAGAATGTTCCCTTGCCTTATCTGAAACTTCAGTGAATCTGAAGTTCCTGACTAGCTTTGAATTTACCAAAACTGCAGTTTAAAAAAAAAAAAAAAAAAAATTACCAAAAGTATAACTAAATCACTGGGCTCTATTTAAGAGGGGTAAAACTGGAACAGGACTGAATGCCTGCACAGGGGAGGAATTCTTATTTTAACTGAATCATCCTTTATTAGCTGGATGTTTGTGGTACAAATGGTGTGGTTTGATGTCAAACTTATTTTCCTTTTCTGCAATCCTCTCAATATGCCAAGCTCTTGCAATTACTGTTTTAAATTTTCTTTGCATCTTTAAGTTATGACTTAGAAGTGACATAAGCATTCAGACAGAAATCTGTTTAAACTCTCATTGCAGTATCCTCATGTCATTCGTGTTGTCTGCTGTGCTGACTGACAGATGCCTACAAGGTAGAAGAACACACGGTACAACAGTACCTAAGCATGACAGAAGAATTCAACACAGCTGCAACATAAAAGTCTTCCTTACTTTGTTTCCTTGGTTTTATGGTTTTTAAAAAGACCCTACTGTAATGCAGTATTCTGTGGTTAAACTTGATTTGCTTTTTTAAGGTAGCATTAAAAAGCTCATTCATGCACACTTTACATGCTAGATGGTGGAGGGCAAGACAATATTTTAGTGGCTACATCAGTGGCATAAGAGTTGGGATTCCTGGGATCCTAATTCCATGTACTGAAGTTGTGTGGTGAAATTTATAAGGAAAGAAATGTCTTTCTGGCACTGGTCATTGGATTTGTCGCCAAAGTGTGTGGGAATGCAATTGCATTACCTACCTATGTAGAAGAAGCTATGATAGCACAAGATTTACTGAGGAGTAAGTTACATTATAAGAGAATAACTTCTAATATTCCTTTCTGGGGTTGGTAGGAGCTTCAGGAAAAGAAGCTGAAGATACATGTATTGAATCAGAGCCCATTCTAGCTGCTGGCTAACTTTACACAATTTGTGGGCTGTCCAGCCATTTTTAGGACTCAAAAAATAGCAAGAGACACAGCAATGTGCTTTCAGATACACTCAGATCAATGGTGGAAAGATTGGTTCGTTATCACTTCTCTGAGTACTTTTAGTTTACCCATGAGACAAAATTTTTTTAGTATCCTTCCTCCTCATTCTGTCTTGTGGTTTGATGCCACAGTCAGTGGTTTCTCCATTAAATTCTAAATGCATTACAGCGTTTCTGGTTATAAAACCCAAGTCTAGAGCCATCAGCTTCTTATGCTTTCTTCATGAGTCTTCAGCCCTTGGTTTTCATCAGTCTTTCCTGCTTCTCTTCTATTTCATCCCCTTTTTACTCAAATCATGCAGCGCACAGTGATTTTCATCAGCCCACTCTGTACTTGAAGGCTTTTCATCAATTTTGCTTCTTGGTTTTGTTCCAGTAACCTTGTCTCTTTGTTTTCTTGGTGTCAACTGTCATGCTTTGATCTGCAGCTTTTTTTCATTAGTAAAGTGTGTGCTTTAAAAAGGTTATAACTAGAAGGGGAAAGATACATGGAGAACCATATATCACAAGTGCTCCTCAAGTATTATTTTGACATGTGAGAAAGAAAGGAGGAGGAATTATTCCTAGCATTATCATTTTCTTTTTCATGCTCATCTCATTCCAGATATGACATCAGAATTAGTCTGCTTTTCCATGTATGAATACTTAAGTGAAACACAGAGATTGACTGCATGGCTTTAGATTTAAATCAGTTTACAGGCAGTGAGACAGAATCCTTATTTGTCCAAGGATTTAGGTTGCCTTTTGCTGTAGGATCTCCAACTCAATTCTTGACCTTTTTGTATAGATTTTATACAACCTGGGAAACTGCTTAAATTATATTTATGACTGTTGTATGGTAAAAAAGCAGGCATGCCTAATAATTTTTAGGAAAAGCATTAAGCAGTCAATGGCAATGCTCCTTCAATAGCTGGGGAGATCTAACTGGACAGTTTCCAACAGAGTCCATGGAAAAATGCAGATCATATCAAGCAAGCATCAGCTGTGAGAGTATCCAAGGTTAGAGGGAGACTCATGCTTCATTTATAAGCCAGGATTAAAGGCAGTGGAGAATGTTCATTGCAACTGTGCAAACATAAAACATACTAAAGGGCCAAGACATAGAAAATGTCAACCACTGCTGTTCTGAGCCTATCCATCACAGTGAGCCGAGAGTCATCGCTGTATCCCACAGTGAGTCATGAGTGAAGCAAATGCTACATAAGCTTTTTTTACCCATGGGGATTTCAATTAACTTTTGAAATAGAGATGCCTTGTGTTGAATGTCATGCTGATATTGAAGACCTCCACAATGTTGTCATGCCCATAGACATTTTCAGATTATTTAATCAGCCTTTTCTGGACAGAGTAAGGCAATGGGACTCTCAAATTTAAGCAGTTGTGCCAAAGCTGTAGCTAGCAGCTCCCATATGATGGGCAACCCACCACTGATAGTCACTGATTATAATCCAGTACCACATGGTGTGGACAATGAACTCACACAGCTTTGTGGTCATGATAGCTTTATCCCCTTCTGCAATCAATGTGTCTCAGCCACGAGAATGGCCCCTACTGGGGTCTTATGTTGTTGGCAACTTGAAATCTCACTCTATTGCATTCCCCCAAAGGCCTTATCTCTGCACACCAAGGGTTATGTAGGCTGGAAGGTGTTAGTCATTCCTCTGTTATGTTCCCCTAGGTTATGGGGGGGAATAACTTGAGGAAGACTCAAGAAGAAAGTTCTCAGCTGAAAATCGTGTAGTGAGCACAAGGGGCCTTATCGCAAGCAAACACTGAATGCAGTATTGAAGGAGTTAATTCTTTGACAAGGATGGTCACCTATCTTCCTATAGGGGAGAAGCTCAAGCCTTGACAAGAGTGTCACTTGACAGACAGGAGAAACTTCACAGACTGATGGACATGTTATTTTCATATATAAAGCAACAAAAATAGGTTACACATCTTGATGTAATAGGGAGTTCAAGTTCTGCTTTGCTGAACAAAATCCCCTTACATAATTTTGGGGGTAGTGTTGCTTGTACTGTTTCAAACCTTAAAGGAAGTTTCTTAAAGACACTGTCAGACAAAAAATAGTTATGTGGCAGTACATTTTCCTTTCCAGAGCAGAAAATAAGAGCTTTGCTCTGCAAGGTCTAAATATGTGGTGGGATTGATCCCCTTTGCATACCAACTTGAAAGCATACTGAAGCAAAGAAAAGAAGAGGTAATTTTAACCCATGTCAGTCTCTATGTCAATCACCTTCACTGTCATTACTGATCACTCAATCACAACTTTGTGTGCTTCCCATGTGCTTCTTGTCTCTTTTTATTCAGCTGTTGTCCTTCTCATTTCCTCTGTTTGTCCTTCAGTCAGCTATCTCCTTCCTCCTCCTTTTCTGCCGGAGGTTAGGGCATGGCGGGAATGGAGAGGCAAGATTCAGGTGCCAGTGCCATAAAATAGCAGCTGTCTTGAATGTAATAGATAAGTGTAGCAGTAGCATTAGGGAGTAACAAAGAAAAGAAGAAACAATGGGGACGTTTTAAACTAGCAGCCAAACAAAGGAGAGAAAAAATTGGTCTTAGGATGGTTATATTTGTGAGCAGAAGTGTCTGTAGTGCACAATCTGATTAACTGTAGAGGTATATAAAGAAAGCTTCATTGGATGTAGATACCATAAATGCGAACTGCACTGTTACAAGGAAGTTGTAAAATAACGCTTTGCACTGTTAACCACAAGAAGTGGGTTTTTAGCTTTGTTTGTTGTTTTGTGGTTTGGTTTTTTTTTATCACAACCCTTCAAATATTTACCAGTTGATTAACTGTAAGTGCAAGAGTGATCCCATTAATTTTAACTTTGAAGATCAGACCCTGATTTGGTCTACCCACCAATATTTCCTTATATCTCCGAACTTTTAAAATCAATTTTTGACTGCTGATTTTGCAAACAAGTTCTCTTTGTTTGTCTCTTTCTCAAAACACAGACAACTGAAAGGTCACACAAAATGGTTTTCTGGGTAGATAGGTAGTTTAGAATGGTCAGATGTATAGCAGTTTGTTGTTAAGCATTTTCTCTGTCCTCTTGTGCAAATTCCTCTGCCCTTTTGTGAGCATAAGGATAAACAGAAAACACACATCCCCTATTATGAAATAAAAACTTACTTTTTTTATGTATTCAACATCTTTTTATAATGAAATGCCTGTAAGCAGAATGTTGAAATTGAGCATGGAAACAGCAATGGCTCGCAGGCACATTCTAGCACTACGCTGCAATTGATTTTGATTTGGCAATGCCATTAAACAGTGAAAATTCTTAGGATTTGCAAGGCAGTAGAAATAAATGTTATGGGCCTTCTTATTAGTTGAGAAATAGCAGTGGACAAATTGCTGGTGTTTTTTCTATTTTAGGATCTTCTGAATAACAGTATAATAATACACTTGAGACAGGGATTGTTTTACAGTCTTTCCTCAGATTTCTCCCTCTTTTTTAATTCCAGTTGTATTTCATACAAGTTTCAAAATATTCTATCCCCCAGTACAGGAAGGTATACAGGAAGCCTTGTAGATTCAAATTCACTGTTCTAGCTCCCTGATAAAAATGCCTGTTGCAGGAAGGGTGGCAAGAAAATAATCTTTGGCTTCCTAAAGCATGCATTAAATTGGAACTGCTGAAGTCTGTACAATTGGAACCAGGGTGGATTTCAAGGCCTAATAATGGTGCTTTCCATACTGATTGGAGCTCCACAAGGCACTCAAAGGACCAATATATCAGACAGCAAGTCATCAAATTAGAGAGGAAATCAGAGCTAATCACATTGTCCTTTCCCTACACACCCACCATTCCAGCAGGTTAGGACTGACCCCTACAGATGGGGTCTGTCTGCACAGATGACTGTGCAGATGTCAACACCTTTAAGAGGTACAGCTGGCTTTCCATTCCAATCTCTTCTTCTTCCAGATCCTTCTGTTGTTTATGAAGTCTCCCTCCACCTGACCAAAGGCTGCATGAGCCAGGTCAGAAGTTTCTTACCTGGAAATCAGGTTAAAATGTACATGTACAATCTCTGGAGGATTGTGTCCCAGGAGAGGTGTAAATCGCTTAGCGTGCCCAACAGAAAAGGTCTAAAGGGTAATGTTATAAAATGTGATTACACTGTGCTGTGACAGCGGTCAGGAGTTCTGGGGGTAAGAGTCAGCCTGGTTGCGCCAAGGGTCATCCAGTTGACCTGTCCTCCCGCGGCCCCGCACTGTTCCTAGGGCCATTCAATGGGATGAATGCCATATGGATGTCAGTTTATGCCAGCCTCCACATGAATACTGCAGGGAAATGAAGGGGAATCAGCGGATTATTCTTATCAGAACAAAGAGAGACAACATGCCTCAGAAAGCTGAAGAGGTAAATGCACAAGCTGGAAAAGAAGCAGCGTAAAGCAGAGCCGGCCTGTCAACAGTCCACTTTAAAAGCAAATGTAAGGAACTCCTTTATTTTCTCTTTGAAATAAACTAAAAGAGTATAGAAAATTGGGCATAGGTGCAGTGCTGATTTTATCTTCTGTCTTTAGGCAAAATTCTGTGCTTTAACTCAGAGTGACATCAGATAAATCTGCTTGTTGACTACCATTTCTATTTGGCATTGAAAAAAGGGTCTATTAGGAGAAACTGTTTTCAGTGGATTAAAAAGAAAAAACTCTAGAAAAAGTTTTTCAGCATCTTCCTCCATGGTGTTAACTGTGATTTTGCTCAGCAAATTGAAATATTAGAGTATAGATCTTTTGCAGGTCAGCTACATACTCAAATAAAAATCAGAGGGGAAATTTAAACACCAGAGTTACTGACTCCCAAATTCAGTTATGAATTGGTGTATTTGGGCTACTTAATTTTTTACCTTATTTTCTAGGCTGTGTTTGTGTTTTATTGCATTTGTATGACATATATAACACACATCAATATATGTAGCCTCGCATCACTCCTGTGAGGAGAAAAGTAGCATTAAAATAGATACAGGGACCAAAAACCAGAAGGAATTTAATCATCATACTGCAAGTGTGACCTGTGAGTTAGAGTGCCTGCTCTGAATGACCTCCAGCAGAGCAAACACAAGGCCTCAGGGCATCTTAGCAAGACTGAAAGTCACTGCAGTGGGAGCACAGGATGGTCTGTGTGAGCCCGTTAGACACGGAATGCCTGAGTCCTCCTCACTCCTTTACCACAAGATCCTCCCTGATCAGTAATGGCCTGAAATAAAACACAGAGCCATGTAATCCTGATGCATTGTTTGCAGTCTAGGTTTCTGTGGGGGGTTTTTGCCAATACTTCAAATAACAGCAGTTCTTAATTTATTTCCTCTAAAGAAATATTTCCTTTCAAGGACCAAACAAGCTGCAATGATCCCCAGATATTTTTATGCACAACTCATCTGATTGTGTAAGTGGATTGAAATGGTAGCATGCTTTTCATGTCATTGAGATGCTACTTATTAATCCAATTCCAATTTAAAGAAATTATTCCAGTGATCTGTGATTATGGTAAAACATGCCAAGAGGTCTATGACCTGCAGCTGAGAGTAAAGACTCAGGATTTTCCTAAGTCCTTCAGTTCAGAAGGTCTGTTTTGGAAAATACTTTTCACCTGCAAGTTCCATAACAGTAGCGGAAAAAAACCTCATTGGGGGCGAAACAAACCCCCTTGGGGGGAATATTTACAGTATAACTGCATACAGTCTCATTCGTCTCTGTGCTACTCTTGTTTATTTCTGTTGTAACCACTGGTGTCAGTGGTTAGACTAATAGAAAACTGGATTTTGCAGTATGCGAAAAGGAGGGACTGATTATCCCCAAGGGCAAGGAAATTATACCACACACTTTATTTTGAAGGCAAAACAGAGAGTTGGACTCTGTTTGAGAGTATCTGCAGTGTAGAACTACAATGTTTATGTGACTCCTGCTATAGCAGATACCTACACTTGCTAGCTGTATAATCAAGAACAAATGACAAAATCAGCCAAGGGTGTGAAAACTAGAGCTATTACAATATAGATGTTTTGGGTTGTTCCAGAAGCCCATCTCATTCTTGTGTGATATGTAACAGTCAGACACAGCCAGGCAACATGTGTGCATCTCCCACTGTGATGGGGAGAACTCTTTGTTTTACAGGATAAAAAGAGATTTAAAAGATGTTATCCCTATTGAGAATATTTTATTGAAGTGTCACTTTAAAGGATTGGGTTGGATTGCTTAAAGAAAACAAAATAGAGAAACCCTTCTAAAGAATTATATTTTTCCTGAAGAAAATGAGGCTGGTTGAGAGTTCCGTCTTCCCAGGACCTTTGTTTAGTAGCTGCAAGAAAACTCTGTGTGGGCAAAGACTCAGAAAACAAATACTGTATATCCAGTGTCTGATCTGTCTAGGTTTCCACAGCACACCAAGCTTTGTATTATCTCAGCACTTGCATGTTATTAAAAAAAAATAAATCTTTTTCTTTGTTTGTACAATCCTGAGGCATTTTAATAGGGCAATCAGTTAGAAATGCATTTTTATTTTACTTTTTTGTTTCAAATGTCCTAAGGAAGAAAGCTTTTTCTCCTGGGGTCGAACAGAAACCTTCACAAAACACTGCCTGTTTGTGATAGAAAGCCAAAATTCAGCTCAGGTGAGCTCCCCCCCTCTGCACACTGGGTGACTTGTTTTGCTCTGCAATAGAGGAAAGCTATCATGTAGGGCAGTGAGAACTGCCTGGCTGCTTGTCTTTAAAGCCAGCTGTGAGGTCAGTCAGTTGCCCTTCTTGTATTGCCATAACAGCGCTGTTTTTTAACATATAGGAAATGTTAAATATTAAATGTATTTGTCCTCCATGAGTAAAGGTAATAAAACCCGCAGACACAGAAGCTCTCCTGCAGTCCGTTCCCTTCTTTGCAAGGGTGGCCTGAGAGGTCTCACAGCAATCCGGCTGTGAAGGAGGCAGCAGGGGATATTTCAGCAGGGGATGCTTCAGCAGGGGACACCGTCGGGACAGACAGAGCAGGTAACTAGCCTTCTTCATAGCTACTGCCAAGTCTGCTTCCGAGAATAGTATAGATGTACCTAGAGAGTCCTTTAACAAAAGGAAACACCCCCACCCTCAAAAAAACACACAACGATACTTTTAAAATATCTGAATATATCTTTGTCATGACAGGAACTCTTTCTGTTCTGTCTGAGTACCCAAAATGACAGGATCTGCAGCCCTAGCCTAGGCAGAAGGCTACATTGTCCTGTATATCTTGTGTGTTTACTGTACTGCAGAAGCTTGAAAGGCTTGGAAAGCTTGAAGCCAAAAAGCTTGAAAATTTGCAGGTCTTTCCGTTGGAAGGTTTTGACTAATGGTTTACAAAGACCAGACAGCCTACTACACTCAAATAGCTGTTTCTTTTATCAATAGGCATGAAGCATTTGGGAAAAATTTTTAAGTGTATAGACTCCATAAAGTTGTATTATCTTCTGTCAATGATTTGTGCAGCCTGACTTCTCTTGACACCCCCAAGGGGCCTCTCTTGAGCTATTCTTTCTTCCTTATAGACCAATTAGCCAAAGCAATATATTCAGACAGTAAACATCCCGGTTACAACATTAACAAATACTAATAAGAAATTATGGAGCATTTCTCTTTTCATTACACGTTAGAACAATAAAGTCTGACATCCTGCAGCTCTGAAGAGCTTCATGTCAGGTGTTCGGCAAAGCATATAAAACTCAAATCTAACCATGGAAAAGTCTGTAGTAGTTGATGTTTACGTCTGACCTTTTTATGTACATTAAAATCTGTTTTAGATCATTGTTAGAAGGTTTTATGCTTCTGATCTCATATAGTTAGATTATTGATATTTAAGGTTTTACAGAGAGAAACATAAACAAATAGAATTTAATTTCTCTTCCACATTTTCTTAAAATACTTCCAAATAAATTTTCCACTGCTTAACTGAAGATACTGAGTATATACCTCTGTGCTGTAAAGAAGACACATGACCTGTTTGGAAGGGCCACCATCTCATTTTTTGCTCATTCAAACAGTGCCCAGTTTTACTCTAAGTCTTCATATAAGTGTCAGGCTCATTTATCCCATCACACTACCATACATTTCTCCCACATCTGCATGTTTTATATATATGCAAGTAGGTGAACACACACATATGTGTATATGTAGATATGTATGTATGTATGCGTTTGTTTATACACCTTTAAATAGATGCATGTAAAAGCTGTGTGGATTACAAAATTACCATCTTGTTCAGCTTTAGTTGGTCACACAAAATTTATAGTGCCTGCAGGGAAAAAAGGCTGTTAAGTACAGTGCTGGCAAAATCTTCTTTCTGATTTCTTTCCTCTGGCTCCCAAACTTCATTTGTTGTCATGTTCAAGCTTTGTTCTGGATTCATAGCCCATGGCAGAGAGTGGGATGGGTGAGAAATCAAGAGAATTCAGGATTTAGCACAGTGTAGCGGACTGAAATGTCAGAGATGTGTTGGCAGCCTGTGATACAAGCAAAATGAAACCCCCAGCTGGACAATAGATATTATACACATCCACAGTAAAGTCCTAAGCACATGAGCCCCCAAAATGTCACCACTGATGTCCTCATTTGCTCTCCAAAACCCAAACGCACTAATAAACATAAAATAATGTAAGTCATGGAGGGGTCTGAAGGATTAAGATTATTGATATTGCTGCACCTTGGCATAGAAATGAACCTTAGTGAGACAGAAAATACTCAGCAAGAAAAGACACACAACTTTTATGACACATAATATGCCATGAGAACCACTTTGTATGGAAGCACACAAACAGTTCCCAGTTACAGCTTACCAATATAAGGATGTGCGCTTATCACAACTAAGTTTCCACCCAGGCAACACCTGCCTGTGCCAGGGGTAGGGAGAGCAGCTCAGCTGTCTGCTGACGGCTGTACCAGTGGCACCCAACCCTGCTGAGCCACCCGGTGTGCTGGATTGCATGACCGTCCTGACATGAAACTCTGAACATTTACTACTCACAATGTAAGAGCAGAAAAATGGCCAAAATAGGGGAGGTTGGGATTAAATGAGATACTCAAAATCTACACCAGTGAGTTACAGCAATTCACACCAGTGGCTATACACCATCGCTGCACAGAGGGATTTAGTCCTAGCCCTTTGGAAAGTTTATTTATTAAAAGCTGTTTGGTAGGATGATGAGAAAACATGGTGAGTGACTGCAGCAGAGTGCACGTAGTGCACCTTCTGATAACTGGGGCCAGCAAGAATGCTTTTATTTGTCAAAGAGCTTATTCAACACAGTTAAGCAATGGGTAAACACTACACCTACTATATTTGTGAAGAGCATATTTCAGTGGGATCCCCGGCATGTCAGCAGGCTTATTCACAGAACTTAGTGAGTGTAAATAGGTATTTGCTAGTGTAAAAGTACTTTCCCATATACAGAGAAAAAGGACTGATCTTTTAATTGATCTTTGAACTATGTTAAAATTGACAGCCTTGAGATGCCAGTGTGCAAAGTCAATTAAGTTGTCAAAGATATTTTAGGAAGCTGAGCCCAGTTTTGTTTGAAGGTCTTTGTCATTTACAAATTTGAGGGAGGCGCTGCAAAGCTGCGGGTGATGCTAGTGTAAACAGAGAATGAAAGAGAAGCAGCATTATCTCTGTCAGAATTGTTCTTTGTTGTGGGTGAGGATCATCTTATTCTGACTCTCACAGAACTCCTACACGATGCCAGGACAAAAAGCAGGCTTGAAGTCTATAAAACTTAAAAAACAAAACTGCTAGCCAATGGAGGTGGGTGGAGAAAATGGACAGAGGAATTTTGTACCATCTTCCAAATTTCACATGTGTTTAGCAGAGGAAAGGAGAAAGGGAAACTAATGGAATTAAAACAACAACAACAACAACAACAAGATTAAAATTGCATTTATACTCATACCTAGCTTTTGGGGACTAGGGCCCTGAACATGCATTCCTTGAATATTTCCAACCTCTGCTTCCCTATTCTGTGCTTACATGTATAAGAGAATGAAACTTGATTGACTTTATTCAATTACTACAAATATTTGCGGAATGCCTTCAAAAGCAGCCCTAATACTGCAAGATTGTATCAATTTTAATTCTATGGGTGTGAGTAAGTGTGATTGCAAGGGTGTACCCTGTGCAAACAACGTCTTTCACTTGTAAGAATAGTTGTCAGTTTGTGGTTGGATAGTTTTCTTCAAGGGAATCTCTTCTCTCTGATGGGTACAGTAACTGCTCCCTTTAGTTTTATTGTCCTCTCTATAAAAAGATCATTTTGGCTGAATCAATGCTTTTCCTTAGCAAAACAGAATAGCAACAATAATGTGTCTGTCCTGCAAATCCTTCATGTGCAGAACTCCTTCCAACTCACAGGAGCTCTGTGAAAAGTGGGTTTACAAAGTTCCTGATGAGATAGAACTGGTAAAACAGCAAGAATGGAAGTCATATAATTTATTTAGAGAATTTTTTGCAGAGAAAGTAAAATGCCAGCAAAATGTTTGGGATATTACAGAAATCATTGTTTCGCAAGTCAGAGGTATAAGTACAGTAAAATAGCAGGATGAAAATGGAAAATGAATGCTCTGAATATTTTTTTCCCAGGGGTGCCAATAATGAATGAAGATTTAATTTCCCAAATTTCTCATCAAATGACCCATCTTTAGGATGGAGGTATTTGGGGATTTTTTTGATAGTTTCAATGACAAAAAAGTGCTGTAAAGATGTTAATTTTGTGAATGCCTGCTTGTAGAGATAGGCTGATGTAACTCTTGCAGGAAAAGGCAAAAGTTGCAGGGAATGTGTTTTGTTTTCCTGGTTAACAAAGAGCCACCTCACCAGGATAATGTGAGAAAGTCATGGCATTCTTTTTCACATACATTAACAGATCTCTGCTGTTACATGTCTCAGTGAATACAAATTATGAAGGATGTTTGAAACACAATCTTTGGACAACTTCGCTTAGAAATTATTTTAACACCTTCAGATAATACAAGTCCCTTGAGCTCCAGGAGATCAATAAATTCTTGTAGGTGGAGGCTGCTGGTGATGCACAGCAGGAGCCGTTTCCCAGCTGTATCACTGATTAGCAGGAATCTCACCTTGCCAAGCTTTTAAAGCCTTGCAGAAAATGCACCAATTAAGTGTTCAAATCCTTCAGCCTTAAGCCATATGTCAGGGGAAAATAATTCACTGGCACAGGGCTTTGGGTCAAGCTTCTTAGCCCAGCAGTTGATGTGATAATGCTTCAGCATTGTGCTGCTTGCCCACCCAGGAGGAAGGAGATGGAGACCTGGCTATTGTTTCTCTCTAAAGCAGAGCTCTGAGGAATATGAATGTAAGTGTGACTCATTAATAATCTCAATTTTAAGGAAAGGTGATGGAGGAGGGGGGTTTAAAGCATTCTTGGCTCAGCGACTATTCATTGAAAAAGTGCTGCTTTGCTTTGCCTCACAGCTCTGCGTGCAGTTCAGGGCTCTTGCTGCCACTACCCTCTGCTTGTACCAAGTAAGCAGTCAGTTTTGTGGGTAAGTTTTCAGGAATGAGCAAGGAAATCAGATTTACTTATGGAAAAGAAGAGTTGATTTCTTAAGGGTTGGCAGAGAGCATATAAGGATTCACTGCGGATAGCCACATGTTTAGCTGCAGGCTGAATTAAGACAGTCACTAAAAGTCCATGAAAACCTCCTCAGGTGCTGGAATTGCAGGGCAAGTCTGACCACCTCTGCCCCAAGTGCACTGTATGTAGAATGAGGTCACTAACCTTCAAGGAGGCAAATAAAAACCCAGAAAAGGTGGCTGAAAACTCATGCTGACTAAAAGGGATTTCCTGCCATGTCTCAAAGTTATTAGAAGGGCTCTACTCTTCTCAACTGTAAAATCTGTTGCTTTTCCCAGCAGAAAAAGGGCAAGCACCTGGCCACACGGTCATTGCAGAGTTTCCATCCGAAACCCCTCATGCATGCCCCAGCATCCGGATGGTCTTAGACTCGCCTTGCAGTGAAGTGCTCCAGCCCCAGCTCTGAGGAGCAAGAAGAAACCCAAAGACTTCATTAAAAATAGAAAGCTAGAAATATTTCAGGCATCCTTCAACAGGAAGACAGTTGCTTCTGCATTGAGATGAATATTGGGTGTTCAAATATCATGGGCCACCTCTTCCCCGTACACCCACTTTGGTCTTCCAGCTCAGCATCCCCAAAGTGACATGGGTCAGGGTAGGAAGGAGTCTGCAGTAGGACAGGGAAACTGAAGGCAGGAGATACCAAGTTTTAGGCCTATAACCTAGCTGATAAAGCAACCTCTCCCAGAGCTCATACTTGTCCCAGGAACAAATTTCCTCTTAAGTATGTAGCAGCTCTAGCTCCAAGCAGTGCCAAGTGTGAAAACTGTATGTGTGGAGGGGAAAAAAGAAAAGGAGATTAATGTAAATTAGGCACAGATACAGAATACAGAGATTAGCTATTGTGAACAAACACTGGACATGAGTGTGTTTTAAAGTGAGTTTCTCCACCTGCCTATAGTTGTCTCATATATGACCGAAATACTGGGCATGGTTTTGCTTTTACAAGGTTTCTGCATAAATGTTTATGTGCTGTGAATTAAATCATGCACTTAAAGAAGGAAGAGGTTGAAATGGAAAACTTACTAACCCTAATGATGGATGGATTGCTCATTACACATAACTAACGGGCGGCCAGTCCAGGCAGGAAGTTTCCATCCAGTAAATGTATCTCTCTGAAAATTTGCCAGGTAGAGGTAAAGAAAAATGTTACTTTGCCATTTTGAATTACTTCTTGAAGGGTTCTGGACTCTTTCTGCAGAAGAAATAAAGAAGAACCTACAAGACTAAGAAATATTGAACAACTGGCATAATCTGAGCTCAATAGACCAAGCTTTTCTATTTGTCTTTCTCTATAACCTGTTCTGCCTCCTGGTCTCCCCGCTAGAAGTATTTTATAAAGTGTTTGTCTATCTTACATCATTAAAACTGACATTATCAATTAGCAGCTAAGGTAAACACTTTATAAACCTCTCAGCTGAAAATGTGAACAGTGTAAAATAGCCTGTTTTGCAGTCCTCTCTGTCAAATATTCTATTTATTTCAGTACTTTGGAAGATGAGCAAGAGCTGTATCTTCAGCCAGCCCCCTTGTCAAGCCAACCTCAGCTCTGCTAGACAGCTGCATTAAAATAATAATTTAGATCTTGGAAGTTAAACCAGTACTTTATCTGTTGAAGTGAATCTTTTGAAACACATCATTTAGATTATTTTTTTTTTCGAAGCAGTGTGAATTGACCCATAAAGTACAAGTATACTTTGGCTATATTTTTTTGAAGAAACCCATAGTAATTTTCACCTCTGTATGCATGTGTATTTATACAGTATCTGCACATCAAGAATTCACAGCTACAAATAAATGCATTCTACTCATTCTTATATGAGCCATCTTTTTATTATACACTTACACAGGGGGAGCCTGTTCTATGAGTGGCTTTTAGGTGAGAAGGACTAGGTGGGACCAGTCCAGGTTTCACACATCATTAAACTCTTTTAATAAATTGATAAAACTCCACCCTACAAGAAGTTGAATTCTTTGCCCAGACTTCTTCTACTGGAAGATTATGGAAGAACTAGAGCTCCCATATGTCTGTTTTTCCACAGACATTTCCTGTTTTTCTACCCAATTTTTTTTTTCTGGGACAAATTTGCAGATTTCTTTTTGATGTTTTTTCAGGATTTCTGGCCGTCTGGCAGTCTGAATAGAGTATTGCTCACTTCTACACATTTTCAGGCATTACTGCAAAGCCCACAATAGTCAACTAGACAGAACTGGTACCGTAAGTAATTTAACAATGATAAAAATAACCATCATCCTGAAGTTCCGTTCAGCTGAAGACCTCAAATAGTCAACAAATACAGGACCTTGAACAGCCTCTGAAGGATTATCAAAGAGAGGGATATATTGGCAATCACATCTGAGCGATAGATACTCTTAAGACATGTGCTTTCTTACAAAATTTGAATTGAGAAGGATGCATACTGTCATGCTTCACTTTTACTCTTTCCTTCAAAGACTTGAATTTAAAGCATGTGCTGTTTAAATTCCTGCAAATGTCTTTGAGTACAGACTGTTGCCTTAAGTTCTCGCTCTTCTTTCTTTTCCAGTCATTAAGCATTAATATGGGCAATTTTCAAAACCTAGCCTGTGCAGTTTGCCTTTGCTGCACAGCCCGCCCTGGGCTGGTGGCTGGGGTACCCCCAGCTGCTGAGCTGGGAGTGTGAGTGCCCACGGCAGATGGGGATCCACTGCACACAACTCTCGGGGGGGACCTTGCACCAAACTGCTGGCGCTACAGGGGAAGACCACCATCTGCCCCCAGGTCATTGATTGGATTGAACAGTACATGGGAAACTACAGGGAGACTTTGGTTAAAATGAAGGAGTTGGCTCGAAAAGAAGTCTTAAAGAAGCATGAAGATTTGCAACTGGTGGACGAGACCTTGGGCTGGAAATGGCAGCAGCCTCTAAATTACGTGTGATGAGCTACTTTGTTAATGAGATGGTGCATTTGGTTTGATCTGTGACTCCATAGCAAAAGTTTCAGGCAGATACAGAGCAAAGTATACACTGGCCTGTTTTGCTGATCACGCATAAACTTTGTTCTCCAACTGATAGAGCGCAATATGCGCATCTATATATATATACATTTGTATGTATAAATCCACATGAGGTTAGGGAAGACTCTTTTACTTGATGTATACAGGGCAAAACCCTTAGGCAGTAGTAACAGCAAGATTAGAGCTAAGCAGTAGTTAAAATATTATGAAAAAAACCCCAATTACTGCAAGGTAAGCGTTAATTCCACAAGCATTACTGTTGAAACTGTGTACGCTGCTGTTATCTAGCAGTGAAATTTAGACTTAAATCAGACCTGGGCACAGGATCACTTTTCTGTCAAATTTGGCAGAGCGTGTGATACAGACTTTGCTCTGGCTGTATGCTTTCCTGATTGTTTTATGCTGGCTGTGTGGTGAAAGTTGGTACTTGATTAAGCTTGAAGCTTGTTGCTGCAGAGATAACCCATCAGAAGTTGCATTGGTCAAGTGAGTTTGCACCAGACCAGTGATTTCTGTCATCTGTCTTAGGTGTTACGAGTTAGAAATTTAAAGTTGAACTTGTACCATTGAACTGTGGCCGGAAGCTGGTGACTTCTGGTCTTCACCATCTAGCGTGCATGTGGGTCTGCAGCTCTAGTGAAATAGCTACTGAATCTCTGCAGTATCCAGCATTTCTGCCTGTTTTGGATCAAAACTCAGTCTGTGCTTGGTGGCTTTTTGAGAAGACAAATGAAAGAGTTTGAAACTTGAAGCAAGTAGTGCTTCTGATAGAAAGCATTCTCCAGGAGGAAGGTTTCCTTTGTTTTCTAAAGATGGTCAGATGCTGTATTCACCTGATGTTCACAGAAAGATTTTTCCAGTGCTGGATGCTTTCAAAAAAAGTTTTGTCCCTAGGTCCCAAAGGCTTTGTTGTGAGCCTCAGTGGTTTGCAACTGCAGCAGGGCTTCTTACACCAAAGGCTGTAAACTGGCATCAGGAATTACCTGGAGCTGAAAGAAGGACCTGAGCACTGGCCTGAAGTGATTACAATGATTTAAGGCAGGCACGAGGCAGACGGCCTCCTTCTGCTGCATCTGGAGCCGGCACATTGTCTTACATTCGGCTTCAGAAACAGGAGGCTGTAATAACACAGCCATCATGTAACAAATGCAGAGGATATTGTGGCCTCAGCGGGAGGAAGGGACGAAACTCCCCATAAAGCTAAAGATGTGAGAAGGTATTTTTGGGATGCTGCCCAGTCATCCAGACTCAGTAAGGAGTCAGATAAGACTCCAAGGCTTCACACAACCTTAACAGAAAAAAGCTTGCAGGCCTTTAATGGGAGACAGCCAGCTTCACTTCCAACAGCATCATTTCAGCCTTGCGTAGGTTCGGGCTGAGCTCTAGATTTCATTAAAACTGGCAGGCAGGAGGAGTTTCATGTTTCATTTTTGTAGCCAAAATTTTTGCTGTACTTTCAGAAAATCATATGTAGTGCTAATAGAAACAATTTAGAGAGTTTTTTTAATAAGTAATTGTTTTCATTCTAAGACATTCATTGCCTGAGGCTTCCTTTGCCATTGAACTCCACTTTATTGATGTGGACCTTCAATTTAATTTTTCTCTTCACAAATTCATGTGCGGTCATTATGAGTGTGTAGCCACAGTTGCAAAGGAGGTAGTCAGAGTTTTGCCAAGTTCATTTAATTTCTGTATGCAAGAATTCTGGTCCAGCCTGATGACTACCTCATTTTCTCCCATTCTTGTGGAATGTCCCATCCCATGAAAAATATTCCATATAAATTATGCGTACTGACCTGAAAGCATCAATCAGGTATGGATTAGAGGGTATTAATCCTGGAGTCCTACATGTTCAGAACTTTATTCCTGCTTTCTCTCTCCTGCTAACTCCCAGCACTTCTAAGTGAACAATTTATAATCCTATGCGCAAAATGCAGTCTCCATATTAAAGTATGTATTAGGGTGTATAAGTTGTTCATATGTGCCTACAGAGGTGTGGACATTTGTTTTAAATGCAATTTTTATGCTTTCTAATAAATTCCAGTTGTGATGTTAATTTCAGTTGCTAAGGTATATGATGTAGTACACCTTGTATTATAAACTTTAAGTTCTTATATCCTTTTTGTGTAACAAAACTAGGACTAGTCTTTTGCCATCTCTGCTGTATTTCTTGTGTCCCTCAGCTCAAGTTTCTGTCGAATCACTCTAGCAGCTCCTGTTCCAGTTTCTCCTCTCTCTTCTTTCTTAGTCAGAGAAAACCAGACCCACTGCACTTGATCAATTAAAAGCCATTTTCAGGTGTCAGAATATAGAACATTACAGAGATTTGAAAAATAGACCTGATATGACTAACTGCTGCAGTAGTTGCATTGTCCATGAAAACATCTGCTGTCTAGTCTCAGGATACAAGCTTGACGTAAACACAAAAGAAACGTGCGAGCACTGCAGGAGACAGCTGCTGATGAATTCGTTCTTCTTTTCCAGAGGTGTAGCAGGCTTTAATCAGCTGTGAGCTGGGCATCAATGTCCAACTGTAAAAGCAGTCTTCTGGGGACACAGCGGTACAGGGCACCCAACTGTCCTCCTGATGTCCTTCCTCCCAGGGACAGAGACCTTGGAGGTTTCTGCTGCCCTTCAGGAAGGAGGTTATTTGCCTCTGAGCCTGGGATCACAGTCCTTCTGAAAGCCCAGGGACATATTCAGTGCTGGGAAGTAAACTGGATCTTTAGAAAGTGGTGCTTAAAAAAACGAAGTTAGATTTCTGAAGTGGTTCACATTTGCAGCTCCACTCTTTACATTTCACAGTTACATTTGTAATGACAAAAATGTGCCAGAGGAACTTCTGTGTAAATACACTCCAAAATTAATGGCTTATAGTAAAACAGAAGATGGCAATTCTGTAGCAGTTCCTTGTTATAAAGTGAAAAAAAGAGGACTGAACTATAAGAATGCACTGCTAAAAAGTATAATATTTTGAGCAAGTATATTATTTCTGCTTAGAATTCAGAAATTCTACATGTGAATGGATTTATAGCTTTTTGTATTCCCTCTCACTGCAGACTATTATACTAATTTCTTGGAGTTTTGTTTGTATCTGGTCCTTACTGAATAGGGAATTTTTCTGACAGATAATGAGACTACATTTGGATAACATCAGCAAATTTTTGTGAAGTCTGAAATCCTGATAACCAGCACAGTAATCTTATATTGCATGTATTTTCCAAGTACGGAAAATTTTCTTCAAACAGTGGGTGGCTTGTGGCTTTGATTCTATAAAAGAAGCTGTTTATGCAGCCCTATGAATAGGTTTTGGTAGCTGTAGATGATACTACCTGGAAGACCAATTCTGTCCTTAAAAAGTGACTTTAATAATCACTTTATCAGAGTCTATATTTACTGTTTCCCACTGAATACTTACTACAGTTACTCGCTTTCCAGCTGAAAGATATTTTTCCAAACTAAAAACTCCCCAAGCTCTCCATGAGCTCTTTTTATTTCACGCATCATCACTGACAATAAAGATAACACAGGCCAAATTACACCACTAGCACTATCTCTGTAACATCAGCTGTGGTTAGAATATGCCTTCAGCAACATCTGAAAAACCACATTGGTTTGCAGTGTGCTTGTTCGGCACATGAGATGGTAAGACTTGACTTGACTGCCAGATCTTTGTGGATTTGAAACTGAAAAACACCTCCGTCATTTGCCAACTGAGCAAAATATATAGTGTGATGGATGAGACTTAATGAACCTGTACCCATGAATTCTGTACCCACTCAGGAAATTTTGGCAGTTAAACCTCACTCCAAGTTTGGCTTTCGTAGCAGATGATGTTAAAAGCAGGACACGCACTTTGTTCAGGGCTTTTTTAGTGTTGAAGGCAAATAGCTTGGAGACTTTTTCTAACATTTTCATACAGGAGTACAACGAAGCCTCTCTAGCGAATACTTTTAACATGTTTATTCTCATGTCCTCCCTCTTATTTCCCTTATAAGTTTTCTTTAAAAGCCATTGAGTTTTGCTTTTCAGGTTCTTCTTATATGCCAGTCAATCAATCAATAGTTCATTTAATTAATAAAAATTAATTTAAATTTCAGGTCAGGTAATATCAGTCCAGTCAGCCAGAGCTGTACATTATGATCTCAGGGGTACTAAGGGCTTTTCTTTTTGTGAGTTTCTGTTTCTTTAGAAGATTTGGCAGCATGTTAAACCAAAGGTTTTCACTTTCAGTCCAATGCAGTCTTTGGATGTTATTCCAGGATTTCCTGTGTGTGCTGCATGGCAAGAGATCAAGCCTGTAGACTGCATTCAATTAAACAGATCATCTAAATGAGATGATGAAAATAAGTGTGTGGTGTGTATTTGTACAGCAATCACTATAGCCTAGTCAATACCTATAGTTAATGAGCACCACAGATTTCACTGTTTGTTTAGGGGTCCACTGACAAGAAACCAGGTTCACAATGTATTTCAGTATCCCAAAAATCTGGAAAGAAAGTACCAACCAAGAAAAAAAATAATTAATTTGATTTCTATGGATGGTATTTGTTTGCCTTCAGAGGTACAGTCCTTATCATTTACTCTGACATCTTGTGTGCAAACACTGGCAGGGTCAAGCTTAGACAATGGGAAACCTGGTCGTAAAGGCTGCCCATTGCGATGTTTTCCCTTAATGTGAAAAGTGAACAACTACAGATGGGTCACTTGTAAGTTGCTTGTTAGGGCAATAATTCTTGCTGACAAACGAGCTCCGAGTTGGATGGGGAGGAAAGAAGGGGAAGTTCCCCGATCTCTTTTGTCTCAGTACAATGTGCTGGATTTAATAGAGGCTGGAAAGACTGAGCAGAATACTGCTGGTGTTTTGGAAAAAAGTAATAGTTTATTTCTTGGTTGAGTCAAAATGAGATACAGTATTTCTCCTACTTTTGTTTTCTTCCAGAGCAATATTAAAAATGTGGACCTCAGAGCTGATAGCCATCACTACACAGAGTTTATCATTTTCCACCTGCACAGATGCTTTCTCTTGTGCCGTCCCATTGGAATCCTACCTTTTGTCTGCCAAGTAGAACTAAGTTAAAATACTTTTCTGCTGATTTGGCAGGATTAAGAAATAAATTAGAGCACTCTAACTGCCTAGAAGTCTTGTTTTACCAGCTGCTTGCAAAAATCTACTAATGATTACATTTTAAGTCCTTTTAGCACTTCGGGTTCAGCAGGTTAAGCCTACTGGACCTAGTGGCATGGGAGTCATGTGTCTCCTGTATCTGAGAAATCAATGTTTTATAGCAGGTTGGCTTAGCAATAAACAGTGAAAAAAGAACCATCACTTTACACCTAGTTCTATTAAACATACAGTACTACCTCGCCGATGTATCTAAAGGCTAAGTAGTCTCTCTGGCAGCCATGGTCACTTCTCGCCGAGCTAGAGCTGTCATGTGAACTTATATAAATCTGTTCCATTTGTGGAAAATGAAAAACTCAGGAACCACGAGAACATAAAATGTAATTAGGAAGTCATTTCACCATCCATAAGGGGTTACTTCATTAAATTTAAACATATCTCTGCACACATTTCACTTAAAATCAACTTAAGGATATGATGGTTTAAAAAGGTAGTAAAGAAAATATAGCAAATTTGCTGACCAGAGATTCTTAAAAATATTTTTCTCCATTATTTTGCCACAGACTCCATTTTGGCTAGATCCTTACCTCACATGTGTGCAGTGCCTGAAAAGGACTGCATTATTTGATACAGTAAAAGTAGCTGGTGTTTTGTTCACAGGGAATCAAAATTAAAAACAAGACAGTTAATTTTATTGGAATTTGAAAAACTTGGTGGAAAGAATTATTCTCTGCACCTAAGCAAGTTTACATGAGCTTACTCAATTGTAGCAGTTTAAGCACTTCTCTCCAAGCTCAAAGTCTGTCTTAGATGACTCCGTGCTCAAATTCTTAGATTCTTACGTTTGATTAGGACTGAACAAATTACAAGTAGTTCGTGCTAGAAAATCTGTTTTATTTCAAAGCACTTTTGTCAAGATCAATCAGCAACTGCAGTATCTTTGACTTCTGAAATTAACCTAACTCTGAAAAGGATATGCATGATTTCTTTGGACCTCTTAAATATCCGATTTTCAGAACCAGGATCAGTTTGGATAATTTAGGAAACCTGAGTGACATTTGCCAAAAACATTTCCTGATGGCTTAGCCTTTCAGAATATGTTAAGCATCCCTTTAGGTTTTAAGATACCCCATGGCTTACTGAGGCTCACACTGATGATTATCAGTTGAATGGACCCTGTCAGGAGAGATTTTGACCCATGAAAACAAGGACTTCCTAGAGAATAGATAACAAAAACCAAAGGTTCATCCAGTCATCTCTGTTTCTGTAGCTTACAGTAAACAAAAGTGCAATGTAGGCTGGCTGCTTAGTATCTCTTTTCTCTCATTTTCATTTCTCATTTGAATTACCTATGGAGAGCTGGGTTGGTTAGTCTGATGGGCCTTCTGTAATTAGGATGCATTTCTTTAGCTCAGAAGTGAGATGACTTAATTTGCTGCCAGGATTAAATGAGGGCCATTCTTGCTGGTAACTTTCTGCCAGTTTGGCAAAGGACTATTTTGAGCAACGGACTGACCTGGGACCTGGTGAAGCAAAGGATTACGGGATGAAAATACGCAGGGCATGAAACAGGTCACATATCACCAGTAAAATACTAATAATCCAGGTTTTTTTCTTCACATTTTATATGTAGCTACATCATTGATTTAAGATCATTTCCTACAAACTACCGTGCTAGCTGATTACCACTGCGGTTTTCTGTAACAACCTTCTGTTGCTGCAGCCCCATACTTCAGTAGTCCAGCACACTTCAATAATGATTGTTGCTGGGTAATACTTTCTCAAAACCTCTTTATTAATAACAGTGAACTTGGGTTTCTTGCAGGGGACGTGTAAGAAACCCAATAGGGATGATATATTAAAAGAAACCTAAACCTTTCACTGTAGATCTTAGCTCAAAAGTTTGCATCTGCAGAAAAGGGTTTTCTGAATCTGAACTTGGCCCAATATAAGAAGTAAAGATTATTAAACTATTCAGACCTGAATGTTGTCAGTGTGTGGTTATATGCGAACATGGAGATTTAATTTTGGCCCAATATCCAATTTTCAGGCTTGCTGGAATTGCCTTATACAGTGTTAATAATAAGTTTCTCTACTAGAAAATGTAGTAGTACCCTCCGTAATCCAGTATAAAATAAACCAATCCCTGAATTCAGTATGTTGTATGGTCTTGCTCCAAATGTGAAGAAAGCTAATCGTTTCATATCCTACTGCATTCAGTACTTGGACTTAAAAAAATCTTAAATACGTTTTGTATTTTCACATCATTTCCAAATGTGTTAATCCTGTGAGCTTTTCTCCTGTAAATAGGTGAAACGAACTCTTTTGGGTTATGCATAACAGTACTGTTGGGATTCTATAAGATTCTTTTAAAAATATGTTTAAAATAAATAAAATACAGTGGTGTTGAGAAAAATATTTCCTGTAGCAGCAGGATATGCTTTTTTTAAAATGCAAGTCCCAAGCTGGGCTGGAGTCTGTGAAAATCAAAGACATTTTTTTAAAAGATAGAAGACCATGTAGATTTGGCATGCTGACAAAATCTCACTTATGGAATCCATTCAGTGTCTTAGCCACAAAAATTGCAGAAAGAACACCAACAAGATTTTTAGCTTCCAGAATACTGCATTTCTTCCTCTCTTCTCCCTTCTCTGTACTCATTTCCTGAAAGTTGTCTCATTAAGGAAAGGAAATGATTTTTTTTAAGAGCAAATAATTAGCTGTTCCTGAAATTCCATCCCATGGGTTGTCCCACTGTCTTTGGCATACCTATGGTACCATAATTTCACCTGAAGATCTGATTCCGTGAGTTTGATTTTGTTAAATAGAGTGTATTTCCAAAAGAAAACCATCCTCTTTTTTTTTTTCTTTTCATATAGCAGATGCATTTTTACCCTGTCATTTTAAAACAAATATATTAGGTAACTGAATCTTTTTTAAAAAGCTGGATTTTTAAAGTCAGTCTGGGATTATGCTAAATGATGAATAAACAAACAGAAAGAAAGCCTCCAAATGCTTGCACATAGTTACATTTTTGAGAGGTTTTAGAGAGTGGATAAAAATAACCACAGAAGCGTTCTAAGGGTAAGAAAATGAAAACAAAGCCCTGAATACCCTTTATTTTCAGTATATTTTGCTCATTTACTGACTTATTCCTTTAGATTTTGTGTTTATAGTCAGGCGGCTTCAAACCACTTGTCTTCTGTTTTCAGCTGAAAGCATTGGGAACTCTGGAAATATCACCGGGCTTCAGCTCCACGAGCTTTTGAAGGCAGAATAAAGTGGAATGACACCCTTCGCCCATCCTTCCTGTGTCCCCAGCTGTCCCTGTGACGCTTCCTCCCTTCCCTTGCTGGGGACTGGCGATATGGCTTCTTTTCAGGGCGGGACCAGCCCTTGCCAGCTGCAAGGGTCCCTGGGATAACGGTGTGAGCCTCTCACTCGTATGGCTGCTTCTTTGTCCCAGGTACTAAGCAGAAACATGCATGGGCATACACGGACACAAACCTCCCACCGTCTAATTTTACTTGCAGTGCAAAAAACTGAAGGTGGGAGTAGGATAACAGTAATCAGATCTCAGAAGCAGTTGCTCCAAATTATGCAAGAAGTTTTTCTTATTCTTAACAAATGTCGATTGTTCACCACTGTCAGCTTATTCCTTTCCTACTGCCTGATGGATAACGCTAGGTGACTGACCAGACTAATCAAATACAAAGGGGCTTCCAAAGGGGTAACAGTAACCTGTGTGGGATGCAATTGTTAAGTTGCACATCGATGGCAAAAGTTTCTTTTCAGTCATGTAGGTTTTCATCTTTAGCACTTGATTTCCAAAGCAATATAGTGTGCAGTGGGATGCAGAGGCAAAGGATGATGGTATCAAGAGCTGCTGTGCAAAAGTGCTTGTGGTCCTCAAATATCCTTGACTACAGAATGATTCTGTCTTGGCTATTGTTATTGAAGGTGTACATAGAAAATTGAGCCTATAAATAGATAGTTCAGAGAACACTGGGACAAGAGGCCTGATTTCCTGTAAATTCTTATGGTAAGTTTTATAGACCTTTGTCCTTTAGTTTTTCAGGTGGTTGGAGCATGTATTTGGGCTCACTTCCATGTGGATTCTCTGGTGTCTAACAACATTTGAGCTCACATTACCCTCTTTCCCTCACTGGTGGCATTAATAGGGTTTCTCTCCTCTGCCTGCCTCACACTTTCAAAAAAGTAGCTGGAATCTGAGACTCTGAAACCTCCACAAGTGCATTTGAAACTGTGCTTGCTAACACAAGGTTTGAATTTGTCCATGAGCACAGAGCAGTTTTAACTGGGCAAGGGAGCTATAATTCCACTGACTCCAGTGTGGTTGCTAAAGTGGCCAGGAGGCAAAATTGTACATATGTGAAAAATCTCGGGATTTTAGGAGATGTTCCTTCCAAATTGCAGTAATAAGCAAAAACACTGAAACTACTTCATGGAATCGAAATTCTGTAATGTTTTGTTACAAAACAAAAATATTAAATAAAAATAAAAGGTGCCTCTGAAGCTCTTAGTGGTAGGAATGGGATCACACTGGGAATCTGGAGGGTCTGATAATCCTGGCTCCTACTCAGCTGACCAGGGAAGCTGGCAGGAGTAGGGTATACAGGTTGGCCACAACTCTGAAGAGTTTGCGTTTTTCAGCAGAGAAGTGTTTCATGAAAAAAATGAGTTGCTGGGTCCAGCAGTTGCTCCTAATCCACACTGTATATTTTTGAGTAATATCAGACCCCAAACAGTGTGAGAACCCATTGGCAACTCACATGATAACTTAGCAAACAGGAAAAAAAAAAAGGATGATAACAGAATACTAATATTAACTTTGTAGGAGAGAAAAAAGATCTGTTGCACATTGATCTCATTAAGTAAATGATTTACTGGAATTTCCTTTTGCTTTGCAACTTGCTTGAGAACATATTCGATCTCAGCTATCTAAGGCCTGGATAATTTCATCTGGTTCTCTGCCAGCTATGACACAGTCATTTAACACTGTCACTTTTCTTGGCCACCTCCATTCAGTGTTTGGTTTTGGCTTCTGTTTCTAAAGTAACAGGACAGTATTTTCCTAAGATACCAAGGACATGTCTAACAGGCAACAGGGAGGTCTCATCTGGCTCTGCTTAAAGCTGGCTAATCATTGAAAATTTGGTCTGAGGTTGTAAAGGACAGCTCTAGCTTTCTGTTCTTATAAGATTTGTTTTTATATATCCCAAGGGCTAAAAAAAATGTATCAGGAGAAGTAACAGAAACTGTATAACTGTGGATAAATCAGACTTGATTAATTTTGGTTATCTTAATTCCTGTCTTCAGCTGGTTGGACACACAAAGTAAAGATCTGTTTCCTTGCAACTTGGAGCTGCTAGCAATAAAATGGAGTGCAAAACAAGGATGAAAGAAATTTCTCAGGGAGCTGATTTAGCATGAAAAATAATTAACAAAATAATTTAATTATGAATTTGAGACTCTGCTGGTTGATACTTCACATTCTCATGTCTAATTTCCATGAATATATAAATGTGCATTTAACATTGTTGAAGACATAATAAGGATCGCACGTCTGTGGGGAGGGACATGCACATGTGGTGCATATGTGATTTCAGCATTGTGATTTCAGTCCAGCTCCTTAATTGCTAAGATTCTGACATTATGATATAATAAAGGCATAATCAAGATGCATTAGAGTCAGTTTGGATATCTGAGCATGAAGCCATGGGATGCCAAGAATTTAACAAACTACCTGATATCTCCAAACTTATCACTTATGCATGTTACTGGATCAGAAATAGAAACAGACCTGATTACTGATTTGAGAATCAATAATGGTTTCTAAAACAGCTGATTAATTTACTTTAGTACCTGCCTACTTATCTTGTTTATGACACTGGGTAAAATTAGTGCCAATGATAGAGGGAGTCTAGCAATCCAGTGTTTGTGAATATTGCTCTGTCTGCTCTTGCTAGTTAAAAAATAAGAGTATTATGTGAAATGACATTTTTATCACCAAAAGGAGATTTTTATGACTTGCAAATATCATATGTTGGACAGAGGGCACATCTTTACTGACAAATATATTTAAACAGTAAAAACACCTAATTAGGTTTTATAGTACCTATATTTGTCTAGCAGAGAGAACTGATTACAGGGAGATCGATCAATAGGCAGGACCATTCACTGCAGCAATGCAAATGTGGTTGGGCGGCTGGGAGTTTGGAATGAGCCAGGAATGTACCTTAAAGCCAACTCCCTCGCTACTGGAGATTGCTGTCTCACATCCAGCACTGACTGAAGATCTGTCTGCGTATTAGCTACCCCATTATTTATTACAGGCCAGCAACTCAGAAGTAAACCCCATATTTGAAAGGATCAGTGCGCAGGGCAACTAGTTATGGCTGCAGCTGTAGCGAGGCTGCTCTAACAGGGGCAAATGGACCACCCCGTAAGTGGAGGGAGATAAAGGAACACACTGCTGCCACAGGCCCCCAAGAGCTTAGACCTGCTCAGACCTGGGTGCTCTCTGGCATCGCTGGGGGCACCGGTCACAAGATAGAGGTGGGGAGGGGAATTTGTTTGAGGCTACACTGGTGTGCTGGGCAGAGGTGTCCTTCGAAAGAGTGCAGGGGATATCTCTCAACCCCTGCCCTCCCGGTGCTTTGGGTTTACTGTCATTGTCAACAGCACTACAGACCCCAGGTCTTTGTGCTGAAAGACTGTGAGGTCTTTCCCTCTGCCCTTGTTTAGCACCTTTATAAACCAGGCATAATTTCTCCCCACGTGTCGTTTCCAGAAATTAAAAGCTGTGGTATGTATGCTTCAAAGTAAAAGAGTATTTTTTTGCAGCCTGTACTGTTGCTACATCGACTGGCTTAACCTTGGGCTGTGTAGCCCCCAGACACACGCTGCCTTCTTCTGTATCACTCCAGCCTAAAACATTAAAGAGATCCACTTATAACTTCTTATCAGCACAGCATGAAGACAGGAAGAAAATCACTTTTAAGAAACAGCATGCCTTTTAAAATAATCAGCTCAGACTTCTGGTTCAGATTAAGCACAATAAAGCTTGGGTTGCACCCGTACCATGTCCTTTGGGGAAGAAAACACCACAGAGGCGTTGTTCATAAGAATGGATTAGGCTTGCAAAGATCAGTAACTAGTATAATCTGGAACCTCAATTCAGATGCTTTGTTTTTTAAAAATAGGGTTCACTGGGGCAAATTTATGCCAGATGTAACAACCATGGCCAGCAAAACTAATTATTTCTATTTAAAAATTCCATTGCTAACACAAATGCTGCCTGGAATGGTGTGGGTTCATATTTTCAGCATATGAAAGGGCTCTGCAACTGCTGACATCTCTGGAAGCAGTTTGACCAATAAAGCCAGGAGTCCTCTGTGGAAACAAAAGCTCTGTGATTCTTTTATTAAGTGTATGGTGTTTTCCTCTGTGCACGGTAAATACAGTCAGGAGCCATGAATGTGGAAGAACACCCATTAGTGAGTCCATCATCAACTCATTAAGCTATGTATAGCATATAAAAGGGCATTCTTCCCATAAAGATGTAAATTACAGCAGAGATAGTATATTCCCTTTCTCCATAAACTTTTTCAAATTCTCCAGTTAGTTGTGCTTGTCAGCACATGCACATGCACGTGTTTGCTCACAGGACATGCGAGTACAGATTTATGGGGGGAAGAAGAACTGTAAGTTTTATACTCTGTCCATTAGCCCTGGCTCCCATTCCTATGCCACACAATAGTACCGTGGGTGATAAAATCCCTTCTTCCCTCTCTCCCCCATTTACAGCAAGGCTATTCCTGAGTACAGAAGACATTTTCTTCTTGACTTTTGACCATGCAGTCTACAGCATTTCAATGAATAATTTAAAAAATTCACTTACAGAACAGTTATTAACATAAACTTTCCAAGGTATGACTGAAATTGCATTTGGAATCTGTATGTTCTCTGTTTCAGTTACAGCATGGTTAAACTGGCTAAACTTTGCTGATGGAGCTCTGGACAAATGAGCTGAAGTTAGCAGGCTTATAGATTTAGGCTCAGGGACCCATCCTAGCCCAACAATTTAGGCTTGGTTAAGGACACTTGAACTTGTTATGGTCGGTTGAGTGCCAGGTTTTCTTAAACTGTTTTCTCAGCTGCATTTTGCACTGAGGTAGGGCTCCAAAACCATTGGGAACAGGAATTTGTGTGGTTTGCACTTACATAGTCATTATCAAGGGTGCATAAAAGTTATGAAGAACATCAGAACTCAAGGTCCAGAATGTTTTAAAGAAATCTTCAATAAAATCCGTAGTTTTATAATACTGTAGCACAGAAAAAAGAATCTGAGAACCACTAGTGGGCAGCTGTGTAAGCCATTTTCCTTAGATTACCTCCCATCATGTTTCATGAGTGAGGACTTCTGTTTAGCCCTATTGACAGACAGCTGCAATGGAAGAGATGCTATGTGGATGGCCAGAATATAAATAACTGATTCCAGCTCTATTGTCACTTCCCTTAAAAACATTTGGACAGTCACTAGAAAAGTTCTTAACTGATTTACAGGATGTTTCCTCTCAAGTCAACAAAATCTTGTGATGATATTAAGAAATCCTTTGCTGATCTGCCAACAAAATTATTAATGCCCCAGGAATTCTTACTCAGACCTTGAATAGAAGTTTTATTTCCATTTACTGCCATTTAATTTAAAATCTTGCCAGGCTGGTAACATTTTATCTTCGTCAGGTTTGCTAAGTCAGTACATGCCTTGCAGCACATTTTGCTGTTCCCACAGGGAATGGTCTGTCACTGTCAACCCGAGAGCAACACCGTAGGTTGTACTGATACAGCTTCACTGGCAGCAAATCATAAACTAAGTGAAGTGGTTGGACCACCAGAGGAATGATGAATAGCCCTCAGAATAACCTCGTTACCTCCCTTTAGAAAAGATGATGAGGGATCAAGGCAAGGCGCATTTTGTTTGTGTTCTTTTCTTGACCTACCATGACCCAACTGAGGCAGTAACACAAATTTCAGAAAAAGACTGATATTACCTGAGAACAAGCAATACTAGTCAGAAATCTTACGAGAAGGACTTGATCAGGGAAGAATATTCTGAAATACAAAGTTGCAGATTTGAAAAATAGCCCTCCTCAGCATCTGAAATGTTGCCCAAATGAAAGAGTTAATTAAGGAGTCTAGTTCAACCGACTGTAAAAATTTTGGTACTTTTAGATTAGTAAATTTGATTTTTCCAGTCAGTTGTTCACAGTAAGAAGTGAGATAAACTCCCCTACCCACACTGGGAGCTGAATTCAGAATTTCCCCCCAAACTCAAGGATATTCGGACTTGAGATTTCACCTCTTGTCCAGAAATGCCTCAAATAATTCTTTTCCACCCAATCTCAGTTCTTAGAGGAGATAGAACATCCTGCAGTTGTGTGAATTTTAAGAAATAGGGTGGCTTTATGTATATCACCTTAGCTTTCTAAGTTTTGTCAACCAGAAACAGAGACAAGTATTCTGGACACTGAAGAGATTGTGGCCAAGAATGCATAGAGGATATCCTCCTGTAATGACTCTTTGACCTTCCTGGCTTGTTTTCCTTTTCTCACAGATGAAGATCACTCAAAAACTCTCTGGGGACTCCTGGGAGAGTATGAAAAAATGGAGCTCCCATTCTTATCTGAGTCGTTGTGCTGATGGGGAAGAAGGGTGCAAAAACTATTGTGAGGTTACTGCAGATGGTTTCTGGATTAACTGTGTAATTTTGCTAAGTGGTCCAATAGCAAATGCTTTGCCTCAGCATGAATAACTCATATGAAGGATTTCAGGCCATGCAGAGGTAATTAATTTGGAAAAAATTAGGAGTAATTTTAATCCAATTACATTTGATTAGCTAATGAATGAAAAGGATTTCTCTTTGCTTCCCCCTCCTTTCTATTTGAGCCCTTATTTTACTCCTGCTGACATATTTATTCCTGAAGCATGCATAGCTTTCATAGGCTGGCAGATTTCTCCACCTACAGCCTCTCAGGGCAACACCTAGTAATTCCACAGATACTACAGTCCAAAAGTCTTCAAAGCACTTCATATGTGGAATAATGTGGCAGTTAATCTCTGTTAGAATAACAGCAGAATATGATAAAACTATTGAATGCACTAAGATAATCAAAACAGTTTTTAAAGCTGACTTTTAATAGGCTCTTGTGTTTCAAAGAGTAAAGATTGATACCAGTACCCAACAGAAAGCACTTCTGTAGCACACTTTCAGATATCAAACATTCTGCACATTTTCTTGGAAAAGGTTGACTCTAATTCTCTTCTGACTTCCACCATATTTTTCCAAGTTGTACATGCTCCTTTTGCAGTATCATCTCCAGTTAAATTAATGCTACTGGTGGAAAATCTGGTCCACAGTCTCTGTGTGGACTTAACTTCTGTTTCTCGCATAGAGGGAGGCCAATGCAAGGCTGAAATCTGCACTCCTCAGGTTAAAAACATACAGGTACCACCATCAGAAGCTTGGGGAGACAGTCGTTTTTTTAACACAGAGGTAGACTGCAAAGCCTATACCTGTTAAAATCCCCCTTTTACAGGAATGACATTCTGGCCACTAACACTCTCAAACTTTATTCTTTGCTCTTATCTCAATGCACCCATGGCCCTGGGAGGCTCCATTCAAAACTCAGACAACTCCCCTGCCAAACTTTGTTTAAGCTTGCCTGATCTGCATAGTCCAAAGTATGGTCTCTCATAAGAAATCATTAGAAACCGTTCTATAGTTGAAGAAGTCTAGCAAGAGTTTTCCAAGCACTCGCGGCAAGTGTCCAGGTGCAGGATTGGAATCTAGAGAAGCACAACTTGGCAGAATTGATCTCCAAAGACATCTATCACTACAGCTCGGGTGACCTGAAAACTGTTTTTAGTGTGACACGGTTTAAGCTGTGATAACTTTATAAATGCTACAGACTAGAAGTGCAAGTCTTTATTTGTAAGAGCAGTGGATCCTGAAAGACACCAGAAGATACCACCCCTGTTAAATTTCTGATTGGCGGATTCAGAAGGTTTGTCTAAACTGGAGAATGTGCATTGCCTGGTTTAGTCATTAATAAATAATTCAAGGCCAGATCCAAAGTCTGTTAAAATTTATGGAAAAACCTCCCAGTGATTTCAGTAACCTTCGGGTAAGGGCTGGAATCACTATAAAACCCCAACATGCTCTCTCACTACAGGAATGATACTGTCAAGTTAAAATTATAATTGCTGATGGGATTTATGCCAGAAGTTGACCCAGCTAGCAAGCTGATCATCAACTGAAATGGGGATGTAAACCTTAATGAGAACTGAAAGAACAGAATGGTTACAAGGAATTCCCCATGGAGCCCTTGAACAGTAGACAGTGTTATCTTTGCAGCTGTGCATAGGAAGAAAGCATAGACATCGACAGTTCTCTGGGCTTCAGCATGCACACAATGGTGTACTTCAGATGAATGCGTTTTTCTGTTATGGGCTACCACTAACATGGATCCATCCTTACATCTGGTGCATCTGTCTTTTTTATTTTTTATAGCTGATGGGAAACCTACTCAACAAGGAAGATGTTATCTTTGAAATATTTTTTTTCTTTTTAAGGAGCAGTACAGTTATGCCTTCACATATACACAAAGAGCAAGGGCTTAGTGGGTGGTTTTCTACAGTCATCTTCTGAAATTACTTTTAAATATGCTGTTTAAATGAATAGTGCCATCTAAAAGGCTTTCTCAGACATAGGTTGTGTGCTCTTTTCAAGTCTTTCTCCAGTATACCCACTGGTATATAAATTGATAGTCTACATCACTTTGTAAAATTTTACAGGCTGAAGCTTACTATAAATTAAAATTATTAGATATCAGAATATAAGTAACAAAGATGATGATTAAGATGCATTATAGAAGATACAAGATGCCTTAGTGGGAGGCAATTGGATACCTTTGATTAATAAGAGACTGAGAACCAGATACAGCCTGGCTATTTTCCACCACTGCAGAAGTACAAAGAAGTCATAAACTGAGGTTAACCAACCAATTAAATTGGTTTGTAGCTGTTTTGCATCACTAGAGCTGCACAAAGAAACTAAGATACATTAGTGAGTCTAACCCAAAATCTTTAAATAATATTTTTAGAAAAAATGTTTTAAAAAACTGACACCAATGTGCTCTTATTAATATGCAGCTTTCCTAGCATGAGTACCAATTTTACATCATCCATAAATTTGTTAGAACTGGATTTAAAACCTGTCAAGTTAGCAGTCTTTAGTCACTGCTTGATTATGGCGATATATAAAAGGTAATTTCTATATTGCTCTTTCCTTTTTTAAAAAACGTATGGATTGTCTTATAGATATGATAGAAAAGTTAATGGAATAGCTAAATAACCTGCAAGAAAAATGAGAAAGATATCAGCCTGGTTGGTATCCCACACTAAAGTCCTTTGATATTGTGAATACTTCTTGGGGCTGAACATGTCAAATCACCACTTTACTGTGGGTAAATATCATGGATTGCCTGAGCTGTGTGCAGCACAAATCAGAGGCACAGAAGGAACAGCCCAGCTATCTTTATATGCCCCCCACTCTGATTATGACTGCTATCCAGTTATATCTTCAAGATAAATTAGAACAGCTTCAACACTGCATTATCTCAGAAAGTCCCTCAAGGGGCTGTTGTACTCAGCAAAATTCACCAGAGCTCCAAATCCTGCTTATCTCAGTGAAGACGAGGGTGGGCTGATAGGAAGGCAGCTAGACCATCTTCCTGTTAACTGAAGCTTTCCTCCGTCTGTTAGCACAGGGAAGAAAGACTGAGTGGAGTTGTGATAAATGGTATTCAAGGATATGAAAGGTTGTTGCAAAGAGGAAGGGAACAAGCTAATACCCACATGCAAGGCAGATAGGACACAAAATTATGTGGTCAAGTAGGAGCATGAAATACTGTGGTAAGAAAGATTAGAGTAATGTTTTCGGGGCAGCATTTTCACTGAGGGAAGTCAAATGCAGGAAAAGATTGCCTAAAGCGAATGTGGAGACTCTTCACAAAGATCTTTAAAGACAGGTAAGTAAAATCTCTGTCCAAAGTGAGATGGGTATGCTTTACCCTGCCTCACGGTTCCTGACAGGTCTATTTTTGTTACAGTCTCTTATCACTAGAGGAGCTGTATATACTTCCCACTAGAGATCAATGACCCTATCTACTGGCATTTCATTGAGTAAGCCACCAGAGTTAATTTAGCTAATCGGTGATCTGCAATTACTTTGTGGCTGCAAGAAGTTGCACAACTTTCTATGGACAAAAGAACATATCCTGTTAACAAATTCAACCATTACTTGTTCTCCCTTTGACAGGACATCTACTGCAACAATTTAAACTGTCCCCCATGGACATCTTTACAACAATACTGTATTGAAAACAAATCACCATACAGCTAATTGCATCGGGAATATAATTACGTTAGTGGAAATATTTTCATATAGAGGCTGAAAATGACTGTGAGAGTGGGTTTGGGTTCAGTCTTGAGGCTTAGTTCTGAATGGAAAGGCTTAAATTTGGAAGGCCTTTTCTTACAGGCCTGCCAGTCAGGTTTGGAAATCTTTCAGTACTCAGTAAAACCAAAGTAGTAGTATTAAGTGAATGGGATCAGGAGAACATAGCCTATGTTATTTTTCCATCCTATGCCTACACAGAAAAAAATTAAGGGGTCACAAGGAAACTTGGGGATTGAATAGATTCCTCCTTAGTGCTGGCAGAAACATCACCTGGGATTGAGACCTCGAGGTCCCGTGCTTACAGGAAGGGTTTTGTTTGTTTTCTTTCCTAGTTACTGCTACTTGGACTCCATTTCTTTTCAGATAGTTAGCACCCGGCTGTGTGTTTTGTTAATATTCAGATCTAAATGCGAATAACATCTGATAATAGAAATTTGGGGACAAACTTCTTCTTTTGGGTGTGTGTCCATCTGGACCCAAATACGAAATGTATTTCTTACTCATAATCTCCCAAATAAATAACAGAAATGCAATTAAGAAATAAGTGAATTGTGTTTCTTTTCTTTTCTCAATACCCCTAGTTACAAAGGAAACTTACCTGTTTGTAGGTAAGAATAACAGAAGTGACAATAAAAAGCTACATTGGGCCTCAGCTATCTGAGCACAGCCATTTTGCAACTAATGAAGCAACTATAGTGGATGGCAATAACCAGGGGAACACTCTCTTTCCTTGAGGCAGATGTTCAGGTTAATGAATCAGGCCGAGTGAGGTGGGATTCCTCTAACCAAGCGCTCTGTCTGCACCATCATTTTTTCCTCCTCACCACCCACTGAGTCTTAGCTTTCCATGTCTTCCCGCTGCCAGCTACCACAACTAACCTTCCCAGAAGCTGAGCTGCTCCCTTAGCCCGTGGCTGCTGTCCATCATTGGCTCTGGAGCAAGTGTTCCAAGCTTGTTCCCAACTGTGGGTCCCCTGCGTGGTACATAGCATATTTTGTTACTAGCCAGGACACCGGGGTGGCCTTTTTTGGCTACCTGTTGGACTGGTGAATACATTCCCCTGCTGCCCTCGGGAGCCTTGATAATGATCCCCATAGGCTTTCTCGATGCTTAGCAGGAAAGCACATCTGAACAAGTGCAGACCTCCCTGCTGCTGAACTCGGACAATAGGGCTGCTCATAATACCAGCAGATGTTTTTGCTTTTTAGGCCATACAGGGCAAATTTATTTTCCTCTCAGGAGCAAACGCAAGCATAGCCAAGACTAAGAAATTCAGAGCTAGCTTCCGGAAACCCACTATTGACTTATGCTGCAAAGCGGTACTTACGCTTAAGGTCAATCAATAATGAAGGTCTTCTGGTTAGTCCACTCAGCTGCTGGCTCAGCAAAAAGTGATGTGCCTTAAGCATCCAAGCTGGGCTTAGTTTCATACCCTGCTCTGCTTAAACGTGGTGTACCAGGTGATTTCTCTGCTTTGTCTATTGCGTTTGTAATGGCATTGAGTTCTCTTCACCTTAAGGCATTGAGGTGTGAAAGCTGTAGCCCTCTGAAGTCCCCATTAACATTACACATACCCAGATAACCTATATCAATTTATTACATTTATTTAAAAAACAGTACTTTCTAAACTATTTTTTGGTCTTTCTTCTATTTTTTGTGCTCATAAAAGCACTAAAATGAAAGCAGAAAAAAGGGGGGAAACACATTAAACTGTTTAAAGTTTTTAGTTCACAAAAACTTTTAACTGGATTTCTTGTTTGGATTCAAAGAGGCAAAACATAAGACTTTGATGTTCTTCATGTGCCTGTTAAAAGAAAGAGACCCACTGATAGGAAGAAGTTGGCATGAAGCCCTCTTTGACACAGCAAGCACAATGTAAAGGATTAAAGGTCTAATCTAGAAGATATATTGCACACTAAACAGCGGAACCATTTAGGAGAACATTAAATGGCACTTAAGCTAAACAGTTGTCCTTGGGAACTGCAGTTTATATGTGACTGCCCTAATATCCATTTTAAGCTTGCAAGGCTTTGAAAACAAGATGTCATTGTTTTATAAAAACACACACATTTAATCTTCCCTTGTGAAGCTGTTCTTGAAATATCTGGCTGCTGGACTGGCAAAACATTTCAGAGGAAACAAATGGGGCTGGTGTCAAAACTAGTACTGTTGCACTTTATTTCTGAAGTTATTTGCATGCACTCAGTTGATTTTTTTTTTGATCCAAATAAGCAAACCGCAAACTTTTTCAATGATAAAAGTCCCATTTAATTTTTTTAACAGTATTCCCACTGTTCTATAGGCAAATAATAATAATAATACAGTTTAAGTAATATGAGAACACCAAGAAAGTGGTCAGTTCTACATTCACTTGTGTTCTGCTTTCTTCATAAATTAATATTTATGGAACTATTAGGAGGCTTCAGCCAAAAATAAAGACCACCCAGAGCAACGTTTCAATTTTAGTATTCTAGGCACAGGTCATTAAAAAAACCTTACAAAAAAGCCTTCTTCTGCAACATGTACAGGACATGGATTTTCATGCACATCACTCAGTAGGCATGTGAAGCATATTCCATTCCTAAAAAATTACAATGCATGCTTTTATAATTCATTTACTATTTTTCACCAGGGAGAAATCATCCTTTCCACCACGCAGGCCAGAAATAGAACAGGAAAAAAGGCAGCAGGGTGGGTCTGTGTCTTGCAGAATTCTACAGTCCAGTTTAAAATCTTCCTACTTTTTAACTGATGTTCTAAAAAATGAAATGGTGAGAATGTTTTTTTATTGTAACTCTGTATCTGATACCTTCAGTCTTGTTGCTTGTATCAATAATGATATTAATCCTTGGCATAGTGATTAATCAAGCCAGGATATCCCCTGGATCAACTCATTATCCCCAAAAGCTATCTGAAAAATAATAGTGCCATTGTGGTCCTCATGGGTAGTTTTGGTTAAATGAGCTAGTGGTCTCCAAACAGTTCCTGGCAGACAGGCAATCCCAGCTGGTTGCCTTGTTAACTACTTCAGAAGACAGTCCAAAGGCAAAATCAATGAGAAGAGCAACCACCCCCAGCAGGGCAGGGGCGGCCTGAAGTCACAGGTGGCCCCAGGCTGAGGAGCACTTACAAGGCATCGCAGGATAGACTACACCGTGTCAGAGCCATGGACCAAGCAAACAGAAACCCTCTGTCTCCAAGTAGCATTGCAAGACGGTTGCAGGAGAAAAGTTAACAGTTACTTTTATAATAACCGCCCGCCAGCCTCCTCAGTCACAGAGCCCATTATGCTTATCGTCATTGTTAGCATGTGATTAACTGCTGGAGTATCTGTGAAGCTGCTCCTCCCGGCCAGGTAGGAATCCACGTAACTGTTTTTTAATTAAAAGCAGCAGCTGATACCTCATGGAAAGCATTCCTTGTGAAGACAATATGGACTCTGTCTGTGCTACGTGCTTGCCATAGTTCTCTGTCCCTATTTGACATCATTAGCTAGATTTGCCTGATGTTGAGATGTGCAAAGAGCAACAGCAGTGCTGAGGCAAACTGAGCGCTAAGGCTGTGGCTTGTCTAAATCACAAACAGGAATGATATAAAGGCTTTACTAGAAAATAGTTTTGTTAGATTCTAATTTTAAATGGTTCTGGTCTGAAATTTGGCGGTGGGGCAGGATGGTGTTGGGGGATCAAGTATTTCAGCCATCATCCTCTCTCTCTCTTGAGAAGTCTTCTCAAGGTGGTCTATTCTTTTCAGTCCTTCTAGATATCCATGCCAGATATCACCCCAGTCCCAAAGCCATAACTTTCCTTTCAAGTAAGACCACTCCAGCAGTGTGAACACTCTGCCCTGGCTGTTTCTGTCTCCATCATGCACCACCCAGGCCTGAACCGTGGGCTCCAAGGAGTCTCTTGAGATCTGCCCTGGATCCAGCTGAACGTCATGGAGAGAGCTCAGAGATGGAGGGACCACTGTGTCCCTAGTAACAGTAAGTTTTCTGCTTATAAAAAATAGGAAATATCCGAGAGTAGAAATAATACGTTTGATTAGAACAACTAATATCCTCAGAACAAATGCCAAACTTGCAGGCACAGAAGCAGCTCTTTTTCAGGTCTGAAACAGAAACAAAAAATTTCAAAACAAAGGCCAAGTAAATTTGATTCATTATGATATTTTAACCTGTAAGACATCTGAGAGAAAATTAGTCTTCTTCCTGTCTACAGCCACTTGACTGCTGTCTCTGCAGCCTTCAGTAGTGTCTGACTGAAAAGCCTCGTTGTTAAAGTGAGTCTCAACACACACAGACAAGTCTTGGGTGTAGGACAACCCGGGCTTTTCTTTATTTTACCTTCTTTGCTTTTGCTTTATTTTTTACTTTATTTTTATGGTGATAAAATGCCAGTTGGTTGGTATTTCTATTGCTTTCTACATGTCCGTCATCAGTGTGATCTCTACCCCCCATCAGTGATTGCACCAAAAGTTCTGGAGACAGCTAAAGGGCTCCATCCGGTGAAGTGAGGGCTTGGGGATAGAGAATATGTGGGAAGAAAAAAGGTTGGCTTAAACAGGAAAAAAATTTTGACACTTAGATGGAGTTTATTTAGGCAGAGTTATTCATTGTGGACTACATAATTTTGGGCATTGAAATTTAGAGAAAGTGGACAATCTCAGAACTTTTCCAGATTCAGAATCTGGTAAACACTGGAGATAAAATGTGTGTGGGGAGCGGAAAATTCTCCCAACTGCAGTTGGCTGCTCCCATGCTGGAACAATGCATACCCACAAATAGCAAGTAACCAAAACACTTTCCATTTCTTAATAGGCTGTCTGCTGTTAATTATTTTAGTTGCTTGCTGGGAACAATGGAGGTGGATTGGAAATGATGGCTCAGAAATTGTGAGAAATAAGTAACTATTTTTAATGTTTTGGACTTTACCAGTATATAGTGCCTCTCATTAGAACTCAAAACACTTAGAAAAAGATAACTCTTCGTACTATGCTCAATTTGCAAGCTAGTAGAGAGTGGCTAGGGAGTTAGTATGGTGTTTAACTTTGAACAGGGTGCAGGGATGGCTTTTGCTATAGCTATTTATAGAGGATTTACACGACTGTAGTGTTTATTGTGTCTTTCAATAAAAAGCAGCTGCAGAAACACACAGCTGGCAAGCTTCAGTACCTATGAGATACTGAAGACATTATCCAGAAAGCTGATGCACAGGTACGAGGAGATTCACATGCTCTCTGCAGCACTTTAAGTAATGCTTTTCTAACAAAAATCTGAACTAATTTTAAATGTTTATGTTGTTTATGTTCAAAATTCTCATCTTCTGCCTGTTTAAAGCCAGATCTTCATCCTGATATAAATCATCCAACCACATTGTTCAAGTTCTTTGCTACAGAGTTCTGCAGGCTCTGGTACAGGTATTGTTCCTAGAGATTCTCTCATCCATACACAGAAATATTCCTTCAAGGTTAGCAGTGCTATTGACCCAGATTTGCTTTTGTATCTATACATGTGGGCTAGAGGCTGTGTACTGATTGCACTCTAGCTGACATGGGACCTACTTACTCATGAGAAAACAGTGCAAAAATTGACTCTATGACCCCCTTCAATCGTCTTACAGACCCATCTTTCTATGAGTCCATGATGGTCCTCGCTTCTGCACTCTAGCAATGTAGTCTCTATACTGTCTCTGTATACACATCATGTAAGAGAGATGCAAAGAAGAAAGGATCAAAGATGTGGCTATAAGCTGAATATCTGTTTCTGCCCATGATCTGTTTTCCTTGACATTTTCTTATCTCACATGCCTTTCATAAACTCCAAAACTTTCAAACCAGTCCCTCCTGTCTTCCACTGCATTATCCTGTCCTGTGGTAAAAGAATGAATGCAATTTATGTGTATGTATAAATTAAGACCCCATGGAGAGGTTGCAAAGGAGGTGGGACCACTGTTAGAGCCAAAGGGCTAGAACAACACTGATGAAATTGCTGCCTAAATAAGAAGATGTGGTAAGTTTTACATCTCTATTTGAAATTGTTTATATTTTTTATTTAGGTTTCTGTAGGAGTTGAGTTGGGGCTTAGAACTTTATTCTTTAGGGAGTCTCTTGTGAGAGGCCATGTAAAGGTCAGCAAAACTTGCCTTGTTAAGAAAGAATGAAGAGGAAAAAAAAAAGATAAAAAGAACCTGGAGATACTTTGATTGAAAAGAGCATGCTCAATTGCAAAACTACATCATGTCTTTTTATCTGGTAAGACAGTGGCTTCTGTGCTCACTAACTCTATTTCAAATTCTAATCCTAAAATTTCGTAGTGGGGCTCATCCAAAAGCCGTCAGGATCACTTCCACAGTTTTCTGTAAGCTTTGGATTGGACTCTGTCCACATGTATCCAATTAAAACGGTCACTCAGGCTCTTGAGATCATCTTCCTTTCATCCTCTTGCAACATGGGTTAGGGTTTCTCAAGACAATATGATATGCACTCTCCATGATCAATGCTAAGAGTAGTGGATGCATAAAAAAAACACTGGCACCAAACAGCTAATACATCAGATTTTGCTATAACTTCACACTGTGTTCAATCCTATTGACGTCAGTTCTGTGCAGTGTTTGGCCCTAGATTTTCCCACAATGGGATCCCATTCTTCTTGCATGAGAATATGTCTTGGACAAATTGCCATGTCACATGCATTCAAAGGGCCATGATAAACCCTCCATCTTTGCACGGGGCTCCCAATTACATCAAAGGAATTTCTGCATACAAAACAAGGGTAAAATATGCCTCTAATTTAAGGTTAAATTATACCGTTAAGGCATGGGCGAAACTAAGAGGCAGCAAGGAAGCTGAACCACATTAGGGAGCGCATCCAAAGCACTGTGTCTCAGAAAAAATGCAATCCTTTATACTACAAGCATTTGGCACAAATAGGGAAGAATTTGTGATGTGCCTTTTCAGGGAACAAGCTATCTCCTTTCCCTCCTACCAGGCAGCACCACTGGAAGGCAGAGAAAGAGAAGAAATTCATGATTTAATATGCTCTTTACCTCTCTTTTCACACTGATCCCAGGCAATGACTTGTAGGCCTGGTCCCTGATTCCCGCACTTCAGCCATCCACAAAGATTGTGAAAGGACAAGGATGCTCTTACTCTCTCTTCCACTGTATATGCTCTTCTGAGGTGAGCAGTTTAGCTCGTGGGGAAAAAAAATCCAAAGTTGGTTCAGCAGTGAATATTCTGATGATGTATGGGATCATATGGAAGAAATGTCATGCATGTATGTTCCTTGCATATGTAAGTATGATTACAAAAGTAAAGATGAACTATTATCTGTAAGACCCTAAGATAGTAATTTAAGTAGATATTGACAACAACACAAGCTTCCTAAACCAGAGTAAAATTTGAAATGCCACTTTCATCTGAGAATATTATAATGAAAATGAATGAGAGTATTATAATGAAAATACAACTAAGAAGGAGATTCTGCAGGGCCAGATATTTGCTGCCACTGTTTAAATATTGTGTGCAAAGTAAAAGTAAGGGCAAAGGTGGCAGAATCAGCTTCCTGCTCAGTCTTTTAGGTCTCTTCTCTTTCATCTTAAATATGTTGTCCAGGTATCAGTAGCAGGTACCTCATGAGTTCACCTATGGCAGCCTCACAAGTAGCACTGTGCCAGGAGCTGCTACACTTCCATCAGGTTGTATTTTCTGGAGTAAGGGAAAGGATCACTATGTCCCACAAGATTTTAGAACTATTAATTGTAACTCAGTTTGCTCATTGCTATCCATAGAACTATCAAAAATACAGTGATTTGGAAGATTTGGGGTAGAAGACTCTAAATTGTATAATGGGAGGATTTTAAGGAGGATTCAGTGGATTCAAGTAATTTATGATTGCATCCAACCTTAATTGGGGTATCCCAAGGTCATACATATAAAAAGCAATGCCTCTTTCCACGACTTTGGTTTTATTAAAAACTCCTTGTATAGTTCATGACAGTTTTAACTTTTCACAAGACACTCACAAATTAGAATCATCTTCCTTGTAGGCCTGCTAATGGAAATCCCCTCATACAGTTATTAGTCACTGTCTTACAATAGCTTCTTGTCTCTAAGTACTTTGATGTTGTACATAAGAGCCGTGGATCAATTACATCCATTTTTCCCATTACTGGGCAAATATTTGGACATTTTCTGTTGAGTTGATTCAAGGCAGAACTAAACCAAAGGAGCTGCATACTGTGCAGACATTTCTAACCTTCAGAAGCTGAAGGTTTTGTGACCTGAGAGAATTAATAGATGTTTATTCTAGCAGGATAAATGGAAAAAGACCATTTCTATTTTAGGGAGATAAATGAAAAGCACGGAAGATGGGGTTTGTTATGACAAAATTGTTCACAAGTGGCATACTGAAATGAGGAAAAACATGTATTTATAGTATAATCCTCATGGTATGTTTGTCAAGAGAGACTCAAGTGGCACAACACATTAGTAATTGTTGTGTTTCCTCACTTATCAAAACAAGTATTTCCACTAAAACTAGTCTGCTAAGGTTGTCTCCATTGCAAAGACTAAAAATACACCTATCTTCTGCAGAGAAAATCCAGAACTTTTTCATTAAGATGTGATTTCTTCCAACAAGGAGAACACATATAGCTATTTCTTCTTGCCTGTTTCAAACAATAGCTGTAAGTCTTCCACCACTGTGTCAGAAACATTTTCAAAATATTTCACTTGCCAGGATTCTTCTGCAGAACAGAAGGAGGAAGGCGAGCCAGCTGGCATGCCCAGCAGTGGCAATCTCAAGTGTTTACCATGCTCAGGAATGTTACAAAGCAAGAGCAAACGGATGGCATTCTCCAAACACGGTGCTGCAGTTATTCCTCAGCTGGTACTGCTCTTCTAAACTTACTCAAGTTTGCTAGTAATGCTTATGGGAATTTTGGCTCAAACAAGGGTTTCATTGAGAAGAGACTAATGCTCGATTTGGTCATCCATTTTTCATTAAATCTTTTTTTCAGGAGACAAGACAGTTTCCCTGAAACCACTTTTTCCATAAACCAGAAAGGAATTCCTGTGACTGTGGTATAGACAAACCCTCTGTTAATTCAGCTGTATTACTGCTCTGGTACTGGGCATCAGAGCATGTCAGCCATACAGAAAGACAAAACGGCAGCTTGTATGGGCTTCACTCTCTTCCTTCAAAGATCAGGAACTGCTGAATGATAGGGATGGTGAGTCCTTAGAAGTAACTCCAGAAGAGGATTCCTCACCAGGAACACTGTGTGCTAATCTGTGAAGCATAAAGACATTTCTTTTTGTCTAAAGGTTCAAGAAATTCAGGTGATGAAATTGTTGTCAATATTATCTAAATAGGTAATGGATTTAGAGCCATTCAAGGAATGAACACATAAATGGATAATGTATTTCATATTCATTGCAAAAACATTCTTATGATTTCTTTCTGATGGAGTTTTAGTATTTTTATTTAAGCCTGTCTGAAATAATTTGAGCTTCTTATTGAGTATTTCCATTTACTGAAAAGCTGGCATTCAGCCAGAAAACCTTCTTTGAAAAATGACAGCATTTCAATCTGTCTGTAAATTATTTCATTAATGTTGTGAGTTTGGAATAGAAAATTAGTCCCGTTTGAGCCCTGAAAAAGAAAACAATTAAGAACTTACACATGCAATTTTTTTCATGTCCTTAAAATCCATTTGTGAACTGTGGTATGAAATTATCATATCTGTCATTTCCAAGAGAATATCTTATGTCACAAATGTCAATGTGTTTCAATAGGAGAAGGTATAGTTTAACACTGTTATCTGCTGTTACTGCCAGGAAGGGCATAAATCATGGTTATCTGAAGGCCTGATGCTGTTCCATTTGTGTAAATTTGAGTCAGGAGAAATACCACTGTAATCAATGGACCGTACAATTGTACAGATAGCAGGACAAGGGTGCCCCAAACACATTGTGCCTTGCACGTTTTATCTTTCTTTACCCACTTTCCTGGCTTTACCTCCTTTTCTTTATTCCTTACAATGAAAGACTGCAAAAAGCTACAACTGGAAACAGCCTTATCACGGGGAACCACCCTCAAATCAATGTGTCTTTTATTAGGCGTTATCCTGAAACTCTTCACCAGGACTTGAACTGAGGACAAGACAAGTTGGTGCACTAATGCATTAAGCCTATCGTGATTTGTAGCTTAAAATGCATTATTTAATTTTCATTAAAAATGGATTTGCAGCATATGCAATTTCAAAAAAATAGGATGAAATTTACTGTCTCTTTCCATTTACGGCTCAAGCACTTTGTTGGAGGCATCATCATTCATCGCAATGTCATCCCATGATTGTTATTTTGCCTGCTGGGTAGAGGCATTTTAGTTAAAAGTGAAAGTACCAATTGTGTCAACTATAATTATATGTTTGCAGTACATTAAAGAAAATAGATGTGGTCTGGGACTTAAGTTAAAAGCACAAATTCTGTGAGGTGCTGAGAACATCCTGCCAGATGCTGTACAACCTCAGTTTCCATCCAGGGTGATGGAAAGCTAACGTGCCTCGTCTTTTTCAGGGTCAGACCACTGACGATTAAACAATTCTAGCAAATATGATCTCATTCTTATTTGTCTGGGACATTATGAAACACAACATGAAGGAAGTTTAGATGTGGTAGCAGAATGCAAAGCACTAACACACCCAGTGTGGTGCTTGAAATGTGTTCCTTTATAATCCTATATTTCCCAGACAAACACTTGTAAACATTCAAGTAAAACAAAACACATTTCCTTTTTATGAAAAAAATGCCTTAAAAACCACAGGATTAGCAACACCAGGGAAGGACAATCCCCTAAAGGGCCTAAATCTTGTTTCGAAAACTTGGGCTGAGTTAACCGTGTTCAAGCTGAAATTTTTTATGGTAGAGCATGCGAAACATTTTTTTTAAAAGGCATATCACGGTCAAATAAACCCTGAACAGAATCTGAAGTGATACCTCATGATTTGAACACTCTTACTGATTACAGAGGACATTCCAATGGTCAGGGTGGGAAATGGAACTCAGACATCCTGGATTTGGTTTCTGGCTTGGCCGCAGGTTTTCCTGCATATACAGGAGCAAATCACTTTTATCTGTCCTGTGTCGTGGTCTCATGGCTAAAGAAAATAAATCACATTCTTCAAGTCAGAAGCAATACAGGTGGGAGAACTTATCTGTCATTCCTGTCCCCACCCAAAAGCAAAGACAGAGCTAAATATATGCTGAGGCGATAAAAGTTGGTAATGCTAAACTATTTACACAGTAGAGCAAAAACCATTGTGGAAAAATTCACTGTGGTCAGTTGTTTTGGTTGTGGAATGACATTATTTTTGAAGGTAGACAGAAAATGATTAAATTATTTAACAGATTTTTTTCCAAAGGTTGCAAAAGACTCCTCCTTTAGGCCTCTCTCTCATGTTTTTCCTGCCCAGGCTGTGCCCAGTCATCTAGTCACAAGAGGAAAACTATCATTGCACAAGTGAGCACTGCTGGAAATGAGAAGAATTATACAGACAAAAAGCCTAGTTCATGGGGTGAAAGCATAAGAAATATAACACAGGCCCAGACCAATGTCTCTCTGACAGTGTTTTATCTCTGGCAGCAGGTTCAATTAAGGTAGGGCTCATCCTGTACCGTTCTTCTGAGTGCCTGTTCTTCAGCTATTGCCTACTTCCCATCTCCCAGCATTTAGCAACTTAACTGCTTTCTGAGCCAGAAGCAGCATGTAAACCACCACTTATTAACACCCAACAAAGCATCTGACCTTTGTGAATTTGTCTAATCCAGTAATTTCAGGGGAAAAAAACTCCACCTGTTTGTCCTTCACAGCATGCATCCCTTAGCAAGGACTTCTACAATTTAATGATGTGTTGAACAAAAAAATCACTTCCTTTTTCTATATTTTCCTGTTGTCTAATAAAATGGCCCTTAGTTCCTGTAGTGTTGCAAAAGTTTTGTATCTTCATAATTTTATATATTTTTCACCATGCTACCCTTTTGGTCATCACTTTTGCAAGTGGAAGGGCATTATCTTTTTAAACTCCTTTATAGAAAGCTCCTCTGATTATTCTCGTTCCCATTATCTATACCTTTCATGTTATCCTGACACTGGTGCTGATTTGATCAATCAATCACAATGACAGTTGATTGACTGACAATTTCATATTTTAATTCTTCCAAATCTCCTGTGTGAATAGCATCTATTGTTACTGAGTTCTTGTGGTACTGATTTGCTCTAAAATCTCCAACACTCCAATTTGGGAGTTTGCACAGACTCATTCTGTGTAAAGAATGACCCCAGTGTGAAAGACTCCCACCTCATTTACAGCGGGAACCAGTGCAAATAATTCATTTAGCTGTTCCATAATGTCTTATCTTCCTTTGCTGCTTCTTCTCATCCTGCTGTCCAACTGTGCTCCTTCTGATGTATATACAAAAGGCTTTACTGTTAGCTCTCATTACTTCTGCAAGTTGCTTCCACTAATATGTTTGGCTTGCTTTGCTGTGGTTTAACATTTATTTTGCTGGGGATTATACTCTTCCTCTGTTTTCTTTCTTTGGACACAGCTTCCATATTTTGGAAGATGTCTTTTCATTTTGAATGGTGTCTATTACACTGCTGTTTAACTATGCCAGCTGCTTCTTCTGGCTGTGGCTCATTCAGAGTCCATTTTTATCAGTGCTATTGATGACTGGCATACATTTATTCTTTTAAAAGCGTGCATGCTGCTTGCAAATATTTTACTCTTTTAATTGCTGTTGCCAGTTTTCCCTTAAAGACCTTCATCATTTTTATATAATGCCCCAACTAACTATTTTTCGGAAGTATTTTGGTGGAGACTTACAAGTTAGTAATGAACCCAAAAGGCTCTGAATTGCTTTTTAAATGTTTACTAGCATAGAAATCAGACAACGAAACAAAATAATGAAAGGGCCTAAGGAAAGCTGTCATGAAAATACTTCTCCATCTGATTCACATACTAACTCAGAGGTTAATGTTCCATCAGTGTTTGTTTCATAAATCTGCACAGATCTACATTAACATCATCCATAGCATCATGGGTGTGGAGCAAGAGGCAAACGTAGTACCTAGCATTGTGTATTCACATGCTAGAGAGATGGGCATGCTGTAAGAACTCGAAGGGAGTATTTTTGGTTGTTCCTGAGAGTACATTAATGTAGATTTCTATTATATTAAATCCTAGTAAACAATTTGTGATCAAGGTACCATACTGAATTCTTTGTCCTCTACAAAAGGATTTAAAATTACCTTTGCAAAAAACTTGAAGCACAATTAGATTCTGATGCCTGGCTAAATGGAAGCATCAGCTTGGTTGCATATATTTCATTTTTCATGTGAGATGCAGTATGGTAAACCTCCTTCACCAAATCTGTGTGTGAAGGCCACAAATTAAGCTTCTAACTGAAGCTTCAGCCTTTGTGCAGAGCCTTAGGAAAACCTCACAGAATTTTTGTGCTGTCTCTCCTAGCAAGTTATACGTGGATGTTCTTAAAGTAACTAATGGAAATACAGCACAATGTAAATGTAAGGGGCACATACTATTAATTCAGCTACTAAAAAGAAGAATGCAACACAAAGAATGTCATGTTTGCATAAAACTTGGGACTTGACTGCTGTGTCATTAAGTATCCCTTGATCCTTTTGCAGGAATATGACCATGCTTGTGCCATGCCAAATTTCTCTTCTTTAATATCTGTAAATGTAAATAAGTATTTAAGAAGCTACTTTTCCGTATTTCTATCTGCTTTAAATAACAAGTGAATCTTTATTTCTTTTTAGAGGTCACATTACATGTCTTTCATGAATAGGAGAATTTATGTAGATAATGTACCACATACATACTATATGTATATGCAAGTGTACACAAATACATGTTTAAAGTTGCTTATGCATATATGTTCCACATGGATAATGGATGGTGCAAAATAGATGCTTTTTTTTTTCAAGAGAGAAGGATGGCAGTATTCCTGCCAATGGGAAAGAAGAACTGAATTAGTTTACTTTCCACTTTGAGATATGAATCCTGTAAGAAAGCCAGTAATTTTTAAAAAATGGAAGAAATAAGACGGGAAGACTGGAAAAACAGATGTCATTGTAAATGACAAATAAGAATGCAATTCTGTTCAAGAAAGATGTCTGTTCAGAAATTTTCCAATCAGATGTGGGGTTTTTTGTATGAAAGCTTGAGTAGAGTATAAGAATAACTCTGAAGTAAATCTCACAACTCAAATAATGTATGATGAACATAATCAGTTTATTTTAAATTAAAATTAAATTTAATTCTTTTTTTTTTATTAAAACATTGCTTAGGAGAGGAAAAGACATGCATAAAGGAGAGCTTTTATCAGAGATTTTGTAATAAGCCTAGTTCTGAAATCCATCAGGCAAAGTGCATAGCCTGCAGCAGTTGACCTAGAAATCACTGCTCTGAAATGATCTGGGGAAAGCTGACACTATTCTTCCATATTTGTCAGAGATACTAGGGTTTGGGGTGATCTAAAATTGCTTTAAATGGTTCAGTATATTTCCAGCTTTGTTTCTCACAATAATACTGAACCAACTTTTTGTTACTATAGAATGAGTCAAAAGCAATGAAACAGCAAAGACAGAAAGACTTGTGTGTTTAGCCAGAGCCACGCTTTGTCATTTTATCATATAAACTATGTCAGCTGGCGGCAGCATGAGTAATCTAAGCTTCAAACAATATCATTCTGTAGATAAATCAATGAATACAGACAGAAACAAGCTAAGTCTATTTTAGACAGCCTAATGATCAGTAGTTTTTTCTAATAGCTTGTCAGACTTCAACCTGTCAAGCCTGAAGATTTAGGGACACTGCTTCACTGGAGATTTCCTGATTGCATTCCTGCTGGGCTATCTACAAATCACAATAGGAGACTCCTAGGAAAAGGGGAGAAAATGGATCACCTTCAGGCCTTTATGAGGCACAGGTTATTGTCATGCCTCAACTAAATCCTAATTACTCTGATTAACAATGCAAGCCTGTCACTACTCATGCATAATAGTGAAAAAGTTTGCAGTAATGACTATGAAATTCTGCCTCTTCTGCTCAGGCCTTCACACGTGCCTTACTGGGTCTTTGTCCGCTCTGCGTGCCATTCACCCAGCTACTGTTTCCAAAATAATGTTGCCAGGGTGAGCCCCATTTGCAATTCAGACCAGACCTGAACATACCCAGTGGGATCAACTGACTCACAAGATGAGCTGCAGGATTTAAAACATATCGAGAAGTCACCGGCTCTGCATATTGGATTTCTTGCTTCTTCAGTATATTAACTTCCTTTTTAAAATCAAAGGTCTATGGTAGATTGCTCTTCAAATTTTATGTCATCTTTCTGTATATGTATATATATATATTTAGTATCTTATCTGTCTCAGAGCTTTGTCGCTGCTTAGCTGTTAAACATCTCTGAGGCATAATGGAAATAATACTTCAGGCAGGTGTCTGCAAGAGCATATACACATCTACTTAGAAGGAAATGTTCAGCAGTTTAGTAAGAGGTATAGCATTGCTTTCATTTGAGGGAAAAAAAAGAAAAAGCTTTTAAAATAGAGGAAAGACTTTATTTCTAGGGAAAAAATACATTTTGACATGCTTACTCTAGGGCAGTAGATTGCAGTTATCTATACGACTTTCCTAATGCCCCAGAACGCTTGACCTTTAATTTTATATTAACTCTGTGGTCTAATCCTGCCATCATTAAAACTGACTGCAAAATTCTCTAACGAAGCTCTGGTACCACTGGAATTACCGGCAAAGTTCCCATTAGCACCAGTGGCCAGGTCCAGTGCCAGTAGCATGGGCCTGGTGTCCAGGGGACATGGGGAGGACATGGCAGAGATGAGGGAGAAAAGGTTGTGTCCTGCCACAAAATTCAGCGCTGGCCAAGGTGTGGGATGGGACCAGGAACTCGGTTTAGACATGCACAGTAAGAAAGAATGGTACTGTTGCTGGTTTAAGGTGGAAACGTATTCCTCCATCTCTGACCGGTAAGTCCTGGATCCTGCTAACTGCCAGTGTTCAGCATCTCACAGGATTAGCCCATGCAGCCTCCAGGCCGGTATAATGCACTTTCTGCCCCTCACCTCTGCACCAATATGCATTGAACAGAAAGTGTTGGAGTGTTCAGCTATGAAGCCTATGAATTTAAATCCTCAGTTATGCTCCAGTAGGAAAAAAAAAATCATAATTAAAACTATTTTTTTCCCCCCCCTATTTTAAAGGACATGTCCTAGGAACTGCTGGATGCTTTTTTGCTACATCTTCCAGCTGAGGGCACACAACTCTGAAAGAGGATTTTGTCCTGGAAGAGCAGAAAACACTGCTACTTCTTTTGTGCATACGTGCATGGTCTTTCATTCTGCCTCTCAGTCAGTGCATTTATTGGGCCTCTTGGGTTTGGAGTTTATCAGGTGATCAACTGAAAAGAAAGGGACATTTGATTTGCCTTGCTTAAAATAAAATTTCAAGTTAAAACATAAGAAAACAAAATGCAGTAATAGTCTGCTTTGAAAATACAGAGCTGTTTGCCTGTCAGAAGTAAACATCAGCATGCTGATTTCATTAAACTTTCTCTGGAAACTCCCTGGGCAGCCTGGCCAGCTGGCAGCCCTCTGCGCCCTTCCCGGCACGCTTGAAGCCTGCGGTGCGCCGTGCAGTACTGCCTGCCTGCCTGGCAGCTAAAGGGACTGACCATCAGGAAGGCAGGCACCAACCCAGATTTTCCCATTTTGCCAGGTATCGGGAAACGTTGATGTTTCATTCCAGCACAGAACAAAATGAAACGCCGACAACCTGGAATTTCCCACGAAACAGACATTTCCTTTTCCGGCCAGCTCTGATGCACACGCGCGCGCGCACACGCACACACGCACCTATTTGCAGAATTATTAACTGCTATGTAATGACACCAGACTACATGCCCGCTTCCACCGTGTGGTATGGAGGGAATCCAGCCCTCAAAAATCCTGTGTTAGAGCAGCCACCAGAGAGCCCCGGAGCCTGGAAAGCAGTTAGGTGGCATAACTCCTTCTTCATGGAGCAACCCTGAGTTTTGTGCAGTGTCAAGTTATGAAGCGTCTGCTGCGGAGGAAGGAGAGCACTGCCACGCCTGAGGAGCCTACAGAGAGCTCAACACAGTGCAGTCTGTTACCTACAGAACAAAGTACAAGAAAGGAATTACTGTTTGAATCAGAAGTGATTCCTTCTCCATCGCCTGTGAGTCCGGTTTGTTTTGTTGGGTTTTTTTACAGGAGCGGTTGCAAAGTACCAAAAGCTATCGGAAAGTCTGCATTACATCAGGCAAGCTGAGTGTACTGACCCTCTGAGCCAGCCCACAGGGAAGAACAACAGAAGGGAGATTGCAGAGGAAGATAGGACTACTTAAGTAGCAATTCATTGTGAACCACTTTTCTAAGCTGTTGATAAAAGCATTAAGTGTGAGAGAGGAAGGGGACTTATCTTCTTGCCCAAGCAGAACCCTAATGACTCCATAATGACTGCTAAATAATGTTGCCAATAATCTCCATTTAATTATACAGCTCCAGTATGTCCTAAAAAGGAAAGAAAACACAAAAGGCATCTGCAGTCCTAACATACCCAGTGGTTCCTTAGCCTAGTTCTGTAAAAGGCATGTGGATACGTAGCATGAGTTATTGCCTGGAAGATAATTCACTTCCCATCCTTCATCTCGTCTGAGACATTTACTCATGTGAAATAAATTTGCTCAGCTCTTGACGCAGCCATCAATAAATGCCGTGTCTGTTGTAGCTTGTGAGCATCCAGGTAGGCTCTCTTCAAGAAAGAAATATATGTGGTTTCACAAATCTACTTTGGAAGGCTCTTCAGAAGTGTTTTATCTTTGACCAGAGGGGACTACAAAAGCAGGGTGTTTAATGAACACAGCACCGCTTCATGCGAAAGTTTGAGGAATAGTTTTCAGACAGATGTCTATTGTAAGAGCTGGTGACTTACACAATGGGCTTTTTAAAAGCCTGAAAATATGAATTCCCTCTTTATCATTATTCATTTTTTTACAGATGCTGAAAGTCTGAAAATAGGCCAGTCTTTGAAATAACAGCTTAATAGTACACTATACATGCAACGGGCTAAGGAGAATATTTTATTTAAGCACAAAAATCTATTTTGGGCTTAATATTCCAAAGCTTTCCTAATGTTCTTTTCACCAAAATACTTCTTCAGGCACAGCCCAGATTCTGGCCAATACAAACACTGGTTTCATCTGGAATATTGAGCAAGCTAATTGATAAAAAACATGGCATACCTGTCATTTGACTTCTACCACCAGCTCAGGAGACTTATTGTTATTATAAATAATACAAATTAGGGAAACACAAAGAACCAGATTTCCACTTACTCTGAGGAGAGAGCGCCAAATTCTGGCTTTGGGGATTAAATTTTAACATGCAAGCCAGCGAAGCAGGAATGAAGAGCACCTCCAGAACTGTATTTTGATGAAAACATAGTGTGATTTCAACCAACAGCATGTTTAGTTCTAGCCATGTGTGTTAAATATGCTGCCTTTGAAGCTCCAGCTGATGAACTTTGTTTGTTGTTCTTTTTGGTAAATTTGCAGACCATCACCTGTCCTACCCCTCATTTACATGCGTAGAGCAAAAGAAGTAGAAGTGTAGGTGTGAAAATTCACAAACCAGAGTATTATCTCTAAATTAGGTGGGAATTATATTATTAAGGGAAGGAGGGGTTATGCTGAGTAGCAGTCAAAAAACTGCCCTGTGTTAGCATCTTACAAACCTGATGGTAAGCACTGCTTCCACAGTGGGGAGAGATGCAGGAGGCCAGTGCAGGGAGCAGACCCGCCTGTGGGAGCTACCTTCCCTGTGCTTCCAGGGCCACCGCTAATCGCCACCCCTCTCGGAAGGTTATAACGACAGTGCCAGACACTGCACCTGATTGTAATGCAAAACTAATAGCTTTACAGAAGCACTAGTAAAAGACGCACAGTCACATCTACTCATCTCATTGCAAATATCACAGAAATCTGAGGGAACAGCTGACGGCAAGCTCACGCAGCGTGGAGCCAGCCTCCCCGGTTCTCCGAGCGAGGTCCCCTGGAAAAGGGCAGGCAGGGAGGGGGCAGGCAGCAGGCTCCGTCCCAGCACCCAGGGGCTTCCTTTCTTTCCTTGGGCGATGGAGACAGAGAATAAAAACAAAGCAAGCAGAAGGAGATGCCAAGAGAAGAAGCTGAGTTCGGTGCAGAATACAAGTCCCAAAAGGCAATGAGAAATGAGGAAAGGCTCTGTATTCCTCCAGTGGAAAATATTAGAGCATGTACACAGTCTGAAATGCCCTTATTAGACAAGCAGTAGCCATTTTTCTTTTCCTAACCTCATTTTTTTCCATTAAAAAAATAAAATAAAATTGGGCAGTTGATGTGATTCAGCTCCTGAACTGGCTTTTCTAGAGGTAATGCTTCCTGTCTGAGGTACTGTTTCTGGCTGGCTGGATTTCCTGGCTGAGATTTTCAAAGTCACCTAGGGAACCTGCATGTTGACACATGTACCATGAATTTAAGCAGGAACTGTCATCTGAACCCCATGAGCAGATGTGAAATACTCTTTTTTATCCCTCTGTTTTCACATACTCTTTATTTGCTGCATCTTTTATCAGTCTCCTTGCTGTTTTGTTCTTTCTTCTCATAGTTTCTCTTTCCACTAAGACTCCTCACCTTTCACTCCCTACTGATTTTCTCTCTCTCTCTCTCCTTTTCTCCTACAGCTACCAGCTTCTTCTGTGTCTTTGACTTTCCTTTGTCTCCAGATGCTCTCTCTCTCTCTCTCTCCCCCCCGTTATCACTCCTTTGTATCATCAGTCTGCCCTGTCTGGCCAGTTGCCCCAAATACAAAAGCTGAATCAGCTCTCCTGTTCCCAGTATGACTTATAAAGTGGGAATTCTTTGTAATGGTCCCTTCCCAGCAGTAAGGCTGTATAGATGGTCCAAGCTCCACTCAAGAACATCAACATAACTGCAGAAATGCCCTTTGCAATATTCTGTGGGATGGTGGCGCAGGGAGGGAGACAGACCGCGTGAAGAGGAATTGGCACACGTCTGCTTTTTTTGGTTACAAATCACTGCCTATATAATGTTCAAATGGCTTTAAACATTTACCCATGCACCAGGTTGTCCCACAATATCCCAGATTTTCCACTGGCATCTCTAGTGTGCTGCAAAGGCAAATTCATGCCTTTACTTTACAGGTTCAAACCCCTGCCTGACCATGAATTCCCAGGAGTTCTCTGTATGCATCCCTATGTGTACAAATGTTGGCATTTGTACCTACTCTGTACCACTGATTTAGGGCTTCCTCTCCTGTAACCAGACTGTTTGTGTGGTAAAATGGGAGGGTACAACCAGTCCCTGTGCCAGCTGTGCTTCAATTATTTTCAGGAATGCAGCTGTGTCTTTAATACTGTTCCTAGCCTGGACCAAAAGAATACTAAAAATAATTAAAATCAGGTAGCTGAATGCACTTTTGCTTCATTATTCAGAAGAGAACCACGTACTGATATTGAGCCATTCAGCATGTGATCATGCTTTTGGCTCCATAGGCAAAATACCCATCACTAAATAAAAAAAAAAATTATAATCATAGCTTAATTTTTTATGAAAAAGAGACAATTGATGTGTCTTATTGTATATCCAAAATTTCAATATTTTAATTCTACATTTTAGCCTAACACCCAAACCACTGCACAACTTTGAAATATTTAGGTCCTTTGAGGTCAGGGCTTCTTTTTGCAGTACGTAGTTACAAAAAGCTGTTAGAGTCTGCCAATTCTACAGTACAAAATTTATAGCAACAGGTCAAAAGACAGTTCCTAGAGGAATTCAGCAGCCCTTTGTAGTAAATCAGCAGTCATGTCTTTGATAAATGTCTCCCGAGTCCAGCAGTAACTGTTCCTCGGTGCTGAAAGATAAAACAGTGGACTTGTATGAGGCATGTAGTTTAGTGAAAGTCACACAGCAACAAGGAACTGGTAAATAACTTCTGAGGAAGTTACAGTTAACCCAGTGCTTATGAACACCAAACTTAACGGCTCTGGAAAACAAGATGGAAGCCTACCTGGGCATGTGAATTTGGGTGTGCTGCTGGAGTATGAAATGTGCAGCACCATGGAGGATAATAAGGCAGTTGGTCTAACCCAAATGAGAGACAGAAAACTTTTCAGGTGGACAAAAGCCTCTCCAGACCTTCTTATTCTGATGGCATCATGAACGTCTCTGTTCAGCCTGTTACTTTATAATTTTGTTAAGAAACGGGACCTACAAGCAAAGAGCAGGCATTCCTCTAGGCTTCATTTTCGTGCTCCAGGGGCCGGTCCTGCAGCTGCAACCAATACAAGCAACCTCTGTTTATAGGACCACTGTTCACACAAAGCTCTTTTTTGCCTTTCATGACCAGATCTGCTCTACTGATCAGCTGCACTCAAGCCCGTGAGAATATTTTTCACATCCATAAGCAGGTCCACGAAGAGATGCCACAGACTAAAGAAGCGCAGAAGGGCCACTGGCTGGCTTGGGAGGCTGAGGGTGAGGTTTCTGCATCAATTTTCACCCAGCAGAAGCAGTAGTCCCCTGGGAGGTGTCACAGCAGCCCGGCATTTCAACACCACAGGAGCGTAGGTGGTGTTGGAAGCCACAGCAACCTGTTTGCAGCCTGTCAGTGCCTCATCATTTTAACCTCAGAGAAGGCGAGAGCTGATTAAGCCACACGCTTCCATGGGTAGTCAGGTACTGGTACCCTCAGCCCTTGGGCAAGGTAAGGTTTTGAATGACGGGAGTACCTTGTCCCTGCAGTGGTTTGTGAGTTTCTACCACTAGAATAGTATTGCGGAGGATGCCGGTGACTGTGGCAGAAGGCAAATGAACAGGTCATACAATTATTCTGACTGATATTTATGGGCCCATCTCATCAAGACTAAATTGGTGGTAGAGACTCAAATGAAAACTAGGTGTGAGGAGCAGCTTAATTTGACAGCACGAAAATTTGTCCCCTGCTGGCAAACAAATCTCTTTACTTTTTCTATTAAAAAAAATTTAATCTAATTAAAAACCTGGATTAACTCCCATCCAAGCCATCAGAAAAGCCAGTCCAGTTAAAAAACTGGATTAACTTCCATTAAAGCCACCAGATCATCATCCAGGTACTGGAATCATGCTAGGAAAAATATTATTTCATATTCTTTTCTTCCCAACTGAGTATCTGGCCTCTTTCCACCAGGAGAGGGAAGGCCTCCCTCTGAGAGGAATGGCACCAAGCCCTCATGACTTTTTTTGCACTCTTTTGAGGATTGCTTATTATAATACCCTTTTTGGTGACATTTCATGTATATTATCTCAGGAGCAAATGCCCATCTAGACTGGTTCATTAAGGATTTTCTGAAAATGCCCTGGGATTTCTGGTAATAGTCTCCTGTACCTACTAATGAGGGAGATGTGCCTTTACAATAGGAAACAGAGCACATGATTATTTCTGAAACTATTTCATTAACTATGCCCTTATAGCCAAGCCAAAATTACTTACATACAAGCACTGGATTCTGGATAGAAGTGACTGGATCCAGGGCATTTACACTGGGAAGTTCCTCCAGAATAATAAATTATACCAGAAGAGATATAGAGGAATCATTATTTCTGGAGCAGCAACATTTTAAAGCTCCCTCTGTGGATTCACACTTAATACACACAATACAGGAGGAAGCTATTTTGTGGTCTGGAGAAGGAGAAGTTTTAAAACACGATAAAGTGCAGGACTAATGAACCACTGAGATCTGCAGTGTCTCTTGCCTCTTTATACCTACCATATATTACTAAATACAATACAATAAAACTTCATGCACAGGGACCAATGAATAAAGACATAAAATGCATCATTATGGCATACTCTAAGGCCTTTTTAAAGTTCTTTTTGTTGATGTAAAATAATATAGGCTATCTAGGACTATAACTAGTCTGTATGGATAAATATAATACAGATGAATCTAAGGTTTATAGCGAAGAGATCTCATGGTCTCTACTTCGCTGATGCTTGTGAGAAAGTGACCTGGTTATCAGTGTAATTCTGGATTCCCACTCTGACGAGGACACTTTCAAGTCTGCTGTTCTAGTGCACTCTAGACTACTAAAATTTTATTTTTCCCCCAAATTCCTATAAAAGCCTAGGAGCTCTGGTTCTCTTTAGATCCCAGACAAAAATGCTGAAGCCCAGCATTTCCCCTCCCTCCCTTCTCTACCCCATTTCCAGTGACATGCATGGCTTGCATCACCCTGTTTTGCCCCAAGGGCCTCCAGCACACTCAGCCAGCTATGCTCAATGGTGTGGAGGAATCAGACTGAGTTCCTTCAAAAAATCTTTGCTTATTACCCATGTGAAGTTTCCTTGAATACAGTAGTCATTAGTCGTGCAGATCTGCACGGGCATATTGGACAATTTAACTCTAAACAGGAAAGATGAAGCAGAATAAAAAATTATTTCAACATCTACAAAGCATAAACTAGTCAGGACTCAGATCTCCCAGTTTATGGTGCCACCACACTATCGCAGAGCAATACAGCCTGCTTACATGAAAATTCACTGTAGTCTAATGTTATTAAACCTTCTCTGTCAAGCAATTATTTCTACTTGCCAGGCTCCTAACACACCCACACACACACTAATATGTAGGTCCCCATCAAAACAAAACATGCTTTAAAAACCTAACCTAAACCATCAGCAAGAACATCTTTATGCATGTCATAGTAAGACAGCTGCGCTTTTCTGCTTAACACAGCTGACAAAAGCTACATGAGACTGTTCCAAATCAAAGATGCTTGGCTGTGGATACGTTTCCAGAGAGCAAATTAATCCAGGCTTTGAGCACCTTTAGAGCCTTTTTGGTTAATATTTCATCAGGAAAAAAAAAAGAAAAAGACCTCACAGAACAAATATGCACAAGGTAAACCACTATATAAACAGGAAACCAAGAGCAAAAGTTTCACAGACCTTTATGAATCTTACTATGTCTACCTGATTAACCTCTGTAGTGCTCCGATGTTATTGTGCATGGGGATACTAAAAAAAAGAAACTCTCAAGTAGATCAGGTGTGTAGCTCAGTATCTCTGGGGAGGGGAGGAATGGTAAAATGTATGTCATAGCAGGTTCTGCCCATGTTTATGCCCGTAACATCTTATTTATGCCTGTGTCCAGGTATGCAGGTGGGCACATACACAGCCTTTTCTACAGTACGGAAGTATCTACAAGCTTGGCCATGTTTCAACTTTTGTATTTGAAAATCAAAGTGTTTGGCAGCTGATTTTCACCCATCTGAGCCTTGAAACCCATAGGGAGGCAGCTCTAAAAAGCAAAGGAAGCCCCTCTCCCCACCTCCTTCCCTGCAGTGCTCCCTGAGCTGGCTGGAGCAGCACAAAGCTTGCCTCTGGTCTGGGCTATAGCTTACATAAACGCATTTCTAACTTTCATAAAGCTGATTTCAGCATGAAAGAATGGATGGGCAAATGAGGGATGTAAGGGCAATGGGTGCTTGAAATCCACAGTTTCAGAAGATTGTTTCAGGTGTTCCTATTCCTCCATTCTTGCCCTTTGCTCCCTCCCGTTCCAGTTTCTGTGGCTTTGCAACCACATTTGTCTCCCTTTTAACATACCTTTCTCTCCCCTGCTGCTGTGCAAAAGACTCCCACAAACCACAAGATAAACTAATTTAGGGTCAGGTTTTCTGGCGTGCGGAGTTCCCATTTAGGTTCCCAAATACCTGCCAGGTTTTCAGTAGTTTGGGTTGTTGGGTATTCAACATTTTTGCAAATCTAGCATTTATTTACACGTTTAACTGGCATATGAGGTCTTTCAAGATTCTGATTGTAGTCTGGAGTCCTGTGATCCCTTGACTAAAACTGATGACACACAAGGATTAGGAAAAGCAACTAAATGCAAATTGCTAACAAAGCAGTAGCCTAGCTTGTGCAGACAAAATGGTATTTTTCTCTCCTGGAGTCTGTTACATTTGTAACCTACTTTTACAAATGAACTACAGAAATAAGTCAGAGTGGAGCAGGCAGAGAATTGATTGTTTACTCTACCTTGCTAGCAGCTCTACATTTTTGAATGAACTGCACTTCGGTATAATGGTTTTGCTGCAATAGTTCATCTTCACTACTTTCTAAGTCTTTCACGAGAATATGTTCTTCATGCAGAACACTAAGAAAGGAGGAGATAGCTTTCTGTAGCATTGCCTTTTGAGTTGATGTATGTCATGACAGCCATCCCAACTGTCACGCTTAGAAACATCTCAGGTCTCCCAAAATCATGAGAATTTAAAAACACTTAGTCACCATTGACTTATTATTATTTGTCTCCTGCCTTTGAAATCCATTTGAGGTCACATTATCAAGTATTTGTCCACTTATAAGGCTAGAAACACAGCCTTACAAAAAAGAAATCTGGGATTCCCAGATAATCACTTGAGTACAGGAACTAAGGATTTACTTGTGAGACTCAAGTTAAATCCTGAGAGCTGGCAACATTAACAGTGTGATTGTTACTGCAATTAATGAGAGTTTCAGAAATACTTGTAGGAGATAATAGTTTCTCTGTGTGCAAAATATTTTTTCCCATAAAGCTGCTATAGAGCTTAGCTTTGTATGTAGCTGCCAGCATGAATTAGTCAAGAACAATTCATGTCAAATCATCCTTATTTCCCACTCTAGTAAGGCAAGACATTTTGTGGACAGAAGAGCAGCATAAGATGTTATATCTCAGCTTCAGAAAGTTTTTTTTTTTATTGTCTCAGATGACATTGCCATAAGCAAATTAGGGAAACAAAATAATAATTGATCCAGGACAGATGCCTATACAATTCAAAACTGCTGTATAGACTTTTCTGAAAAAACATACTTAAAAAAAAAGTGACTACATTGTCAGACTACATGGCTGTATAATGTGGTGTTTCCTAGGCATCCCTCCTGGGACAGTTTAAAATTTTTATTAATAAAATTGCTTCTTACTTTTTCAAGCAACGGGAAAGCTTAGAGGGGCTGCAGGCACATTGAAGAAGACCAGGTTTCAGAATGACAGAGAAAGTGATCAAATGGTCTGAAAACATGGTAGCAGTATGCAATCCTAAAAAAAATAGTAGTAGGATGCAATTTAATATGCACAATAGCAGGCCTCTAAACAGTCAGGAATAACCATTTGCACAAATTCAGAACACGTAATGATCACTTCTGCAGAAAAGCTTTTGGAGATAATAGTGGTTTACAAACTAGATATGATAACATGCAGTTGGAAATTTAAACAAAAAGGAGTGGGGGACAAAACCATCATATTGCATTGTATAAACACTTTTGTTGGAAACAAGTAACAATCCTTCTCTGATTAGCTTTGCGAAAACTGTAAGTGAAGTTCTGTTCCAAGTTTTAGGCACTGGATCTCAAGGAATAGGGAAACCCATAGAAAGACAGAAGTGGAGAGAAATTATAATAATCTTCAAATATATGCAAGGTAGCACAAGAAAGAACAGTCTCACAATGACTAAAAGAGAAAAAAACTAATGAATCTAAGTAGCAACAGCATAGATTTAGGTTAGTCTTTAGCTTTAGGACAATTTCCAATAAAGATAAACAACTTTTATAAGAGCAATAATTAGACAACCTAATGAAAGAAATTACATAAATTACTATAGAATAAAATAATCTCATTTTTTAGTGTACCATTCCTGCTGAACATCAATCACGTGAATAAGTTCATGTCACATTGCATGAAAATTAAACCAGGAAGCTACTTGTAGTGCAGTTAAACAAAGTTTGCAATTAAAAAGTGATGCAGAGGTACAAGTTAGGGAGTAGGTGTATTTTAGTATTTCTTAATAATTTGCCAAAAAAGCTAGGAGTACCTAGATCATTCTGTTTCCAACTATTTGTTTTCTGTTACTGTTTCAGGTTTTCTCTATTATGCACTGACTGAAATTAGCTGAGTGTTTTTTTGTGGAACTGGAATCAGAGACATAAATAACTAAATTAGCATAGGGCAGTCCATAGGGAGAATTTAATTTTAGCTATCCTGTTAGATAATTTTATTTTGCTTGGTTTTTTCAATATCTTTTCAATATAAACACGCCAAAAGATACCTGTGTGAAATTTTAGCCTAGCAGTCGGAGGATCTGGAAAATTGGAAAGAAATTCAACTTTCAACCAAAATTCAACCAAATAAGTTTTCTGGAAAAACACTCACAGATCAAGCTGGATATTATTCACATTTTCTTAAGTAACCAACAAAGAAACAAATGTTAAATAAATTAATAAATCTGGTCTTTTATAGAAGTAAAAGGTGCACAGTCCCCTTTCTCCATTTTGCATAACACCTTTAGGTGTATGCTGGCTACAGTTTCAACTAAACACATTGAGGAGCTGAACAGGCTGCAAAAAGATGGGAATCTCACTGAACTCGTTATTAGCATGCCCTGTTTTTGAGAAATCTAAAAATTTGACAGGGAAATTAAGAAGTTAATTGAATCTAATTATTGTAACAATAGCCAAAGGCAAAGAAGATGTACTGATGTTAGATAATAACATTTCGTTTCTTTCCTGTCCTGAAAGGCGATATGTGTTAGAACTAAAGCCCCTTGGCGCAAGAGTTTGCTGGAATGTACTGGTTTAGTATGGATCAGTGATCTTAAAGCTTTCCAAAGTGGGTGCAAATGTCAGTCCACTGAGTAATGAGCACCAGGGAGGATTGTTCCCTACAGGATCTGTCTAAATAAATATGAAACTACCAGCTGTCAGTCTGAAAATAGGGTCAAAGGCTATTTTTTTTCCATCTGATTGCTTGTTTGTCAAGCATACAAAACAATACATAAAAAATAAGGAAATGAGGAAATACCAACCGGCATATGGCAGAGCTTTATGAGACTGATCAGTGTGTAGAATTGTTCCCTAGCAGTCATGTGAAAGTCATGAAAATTACTTTCTTTCCCAGAAAGAAAACATTTTGTTGCTGCATCTGCACCAGTGGATATGCATTTGCACCAGTATTGGGGCTAAGAGTGTTTTGAAGGAAATATTTTGGGAGGATTTGAGAAGCGAAGTCTGTGTAACGGAATGATTGCTCATTTCTCATGAATAGCGGATTACTGTATGACAAAGTGGGTTTTTTAATCTTGTGATCTGCAGCACCATAGAAATCCATGCACTACTTCTACTCTGTGAGTCTGTGAGAGGTAACAAAGAAAGCAAGAAGAAATTGTCCACAGGCTTAAATGCAGAGTGCCATACCTTCACCAGATGAATGCTAGGGGACCAGAAGTTGAAAATATATGAAAACCACTGAACTAAACAGTAATCTAAAAGAATGCAAATACTACAAAGGTTGAGATATACTCATTGAGGAGCGAGTCCATCTCCTACTACCTTCAACGAGAGCTCAGATGGGTCCCTGGTTCAAAGCCCATCGGAGTCAATGTGAGTCAATCAGAGACTTCAACGGACCTGACTGTACTTGGATAACAAAGTCATTTTAAAAAATATAAATTTGTTTGCAAGTATTTCACGTATAGAAGGAGAACTAAATTCATCAAATAGATATCTTGCTGCAAACAATTTGCCCTATATCCAGTGCTTACCTAATTTCCCTCTAAACTTCTGTATAATATCTGCAAACCTACGCTGTAAACCAAATGGAGTAAAACTGAATTCCAGCATTCCATGGAGTTCTTTTTGAAGGTTTTATATGCTACATATACACTATATTCATATTTAAAACAGCTGTTTAACATATGAGGATTTTACTACTTAGTTTACTTCTACCATTTTTCCGTTAATAAATTCACTATATATTCAGGCTTACGAACAGACTAAAACAGACCCAAATGTTCTAAATACACAGTCAGTTCATTAATAAATTATAAAAAAAGGAAAAAGTACACTTTTTCTATTCATGCTAGCTGAAAAGATACAAGAGAAAGACTGATATCATCCAATCTCACAGACCACAGGAAAAAAACATGTAAGCCTTCACCTAGAAAAAAAATCACATATTTTTAAAAAGCTTAAATAAAATTCCAGAAGAAAATAATTAGAGACACATCTTTTCCTAGTTCTGGTCTTGCTTTATTCTCAGTGTCAGGTAATGCAGGTGTATTTCCTAAAACAAAAGCACACCCTAAGATTTTCAAATGTACCTAGGGATCACCTTGGCTCTATGGAAACCAGCTGCATGACATCTCCACTCAAACATATAAAACCGAAGGCACCAAAAGCTACCACTCTTTTAAGAAACTCTGGGTCATAAAAATGGCTGCTTTCAGATTCATTGTTAATATTGAGCCTAACAACCAAACTTTATACAGTTCAGAGAGCCTGCGAGCCTTTGCTGCCAGCAGACACACTCACCCTTTCTACTTAGACTCAATGGCAAGCTGTGCTGCAGGTCTGCTCTGGGTGGAGATGACAAACAGATGAGTTCCCACACTTGTATGCACTTGGGTTCTTTTGGGCAATTTTAGATGAATTCAGAGGTCACTGGAAAGTGAACCCTGACAGGACAGAATGCTTAAATTACAAGGAAAAAAGCAAACAAACTTGACCCCCACTCTTCGTGATGGCTCTGACAATCATGAAATGAAAAAACAAAAAAGAGGAAATTACTGAAGGTTTGATAGGAAAAAGCAGCTCGTTGTGCAACATAGTATTGTATCCCTCTGTGAAACAGGGAGATCAAAGTCCACTGTATCTTTCAGTTTTCCTAGTTCTTTTCTCCCCCTAAAAATTCATGGACTCTGGACAAGCGTGGTGCACGCTAAGCATTCCAATTGCTTTTGAAAGGAGCGTTTTGCTAGTGGAAAATGTGCTGTCTCTTTGATTGCAAATGTAGTTGATTGTGAGGAGAATGAAAGGATGACCTATGACATGACCTGCTAGCGCAATAAGGTCATTTTTTTTCCGCTCTCCTCACACAAAAGATAAGAGGCTGACTGCTTACAAAGTGTTCTGGCAAATGGACAAATTAGGACTGCCTGGACTCCCGCTCCAGTCAGGCAAGTTATTCTAAGTGAAGATAAGTGAAAGTTTGAAATGTTTTGAGGAGGAGGCAGACTGCGAGCTTTCATTCCTTCCCCAAATGGATGGATTGTGAAGGAAGGGAGCTGTGCAAAAATGGCTGGCCCAGGAGTTTCAGGTTTCAGACTTGAAGTTTCTGCAGCTGAGCGGCAGAGAGAAGGAGGACTGGATGGCTACGTGGGTGCAATGTCAGATGACACTGGCTCAGGACAGCAAGCCTCAGTTTGACTCCCAGCTTCAACATTTGTTTTGTGAGGCACCACACAAGAACAGACAGGCAGACAAAATCCTACTTTGAGATGCTGAGGCACAAGCCAGATCCTGGGTAAAATTAATACAGCTACGTTGCCATCGCATGGTATTTGAATAACACCTGTCCATTTAGGACAACACTGGCATAATGAAAATTCAATTTTATGGCTTTAAAATCCAAACTTGCTTTGGCTGGCCAGGTCAGTGCATGGGCAAGTTTCTGTCCATGTGTGCTCACATGTGTAAACATACTCTTGCTCTACTCTCAGACCAACATTTCAAGCTCTGCGTGAATCAGGGAAAATATTTTCATACCTTGGTATGGTATGTTATGAGATAAAATTATTTGTGAGTCAGAAGTGTTCAGATAGGACTGTTCTGTTAATTTATACACCTAGCTAGAAAACTAAGATGATTTTTAGCAAAACTAGGGTCAGGTTTCAATTGAGCCCTCAGTGAAGCTATGGTTTGGGTGAAAGTTCCCTGGTTCCAACAAATAAACAGCCTAAAGCTCAATCATTTTAGCACAGAATTGCTTTGAGATTTGGGGTTTGAACCCTAGCCCTCAGTGCAGAATTCCTGAATATGAACTCATTCAAACCAAAGGCAAAACAAAGGTTTTCATGAAACCCAGGAAGCCCTGAAACACCAACTTTCTTAATAGTGCTACAAAGCAAGCTTCAGAAAACCACAGAAAAGCCCAAACACCACAAAAAAATTAAACAGATGGAAAATGTCATTTTCTGGAAATGCTTATTTCTTCCTACAAAAGTGGCAGGTTCTCTAATTTCTGTTTGATCTGCTTCAGAAATATACAGTATCAGTAAAGTTCCACCTAAAGTTTATCCAGCACACACCTGGTACCAGCTGCAAATCGAGGAACTATCCCACTGAAAGCAGAACCTTAACCACCCACCATGGGGTGACAGGCCAGATATGTTTTCAACACATTCATGGAAAGCTATCAAATGTGGTGCTGTGTGATTTCACTTCACAAACATTTTTTTGATGGAAATAGAATATTCTTGGTGTATTGGGTTTGTGTGGCAAGGTTTTGGTAGTGAGGGGGTTACAGGGGTGGCTTCTGGGAGAAGCCGCTAGAAGCTTCCCCCATGGCCGACAGAGCCAATGCCAGCCAGCTCCAAGTCAGACCCACCGCTGGCCAAGGCCAAGCCCATCAGCGACGGTGGCAGCCCCTCTGGGATAACAGATTTAAGAAGGGGGGGGAAACCAAACACCTGAGCAATTGCAGCCAGGAGAGAGGAGTGGGAATACGTGAGAGAAACAACCCTGCAGACCCCCAGATCAGTGAAGAAGGAGGGGGAGGAGGTGCACCAGGTGCTGGAGCAGATTCCCCTGCAGCCCATGGGGAAGACCATGGTGAGGCAGGCTGTCCCCCTGCAGCCCACGGAGGTCCACGGTGGAGCAGATATCCACCTGCAGCCCGGGGAGGACCCCACGCCAAAGCAGGTGGGTGTCTGAAGGAGGCTGTGACCCCGGGGAAAGCCCACGCTGGACCAGGTTCCTGGCAGGACCTCTGGACCCGTGGACTCCGTGGAGTGGAGTTGTGCCAGGGAAGAAGAGAGTGGTGGGGGGAAGGTGTTTTAAGATTTGAGTTTATTTCTCATTACCCTACTCTGATTTGACTGGTAATAAACTAAATGAATTTCCCCAAGTTGAGTCTGTTTTGCCCGTGATGGTAATTGGTGAGTGATCTCTCCCTGTCCTTATCTTGACCCACGAGCCTTTCATTATATTTTCTCTCCCCTGTCCAACTGAGGAGGGGGAGGGATAGAGTGGCTTTGGTGGGCACCTGGCATCCAGCCAGGGTCAATCCACCACACCTTGGAAGTTCTGGAAAACTTGCAAAATGAGACATGCATCCCAGCATCACCCTGATGAACCAGATTTGCATCATCTGACAGAATGTAGCTCTCAATTCATTTGGGCTCTGATCCAGAGGAATCTTCAAGCAAGTATTTGACTCGAAGCATGGCAGCAATCTTGTCCAAGGATTCATATGTTTTAAGTGAAGAACTTGCTTTAGCACTTCACAGAGGCTGGAGCTACGTTAAGAGATAAGCAAGAGGTAAACCTGAAGCTCACTCTTGCGTAAAGTACAGGCACAGACCTTTCCTTTTTAGTACTTTTCTCAGTAATCAAAAAGAGCATATAAGTGAACTTCGTAGCCCTGTCAAAATCAAATATGTGACATAGAATAAGCAACAAGGGTGATTCTGCCCCCACACAGTCCACACAGTTCCCATTCTTTTTTGGTGGAAATTGTGGGAAAATTGAGTCCTGTGTATCTGTCAAGCCAAGTCTTCATGTGTGATCAGAACAATGAAGACAGAGAATCTGCAGATCATTTCCCTCAACACTATCTTGGACATGCTGATATTATCATGATGCTGTGGAGTATCCATACCTCCTGTGTCATGATTATATCACTAAAATATGTGGGCATATCTGCACAGTGAATCACCATTAGGTTAAAATGAGTAAAGTCAAATAGAAACTTTTATTGCCCCTTGTTTTAGACTATAACAGAAAATACTTGACATCTGGTCTCTTTTAATGGCATCTGGAGTTGTGTCTAAGCAGATACTGCAAATTCAGTTTCTTCAATTGCATTTGAATTTCAGTATGAGTTATTTTAGCAGAGACAGAAACTCTTCATTTTAGAGCTAGTTAAACTTAGAAAGCAAGAAGACAGACACTCTCTAAAGCTCCTTTGGTTAAAATCAGTGTCTGTACATTGTACACCCTTTGAACTCTGGACAACAAAAAGCAACCTCAACTTAGAGGCAGGATGAGAAGCTGAGGAAACAAAACATTCATTGAAAGGGACCATCAGCTGTTATTCAACCCCAGAGTGGGACACTTCCTGCTACCTTTTCAGATTATTTTTTTATTTCTAGCTTGCTTTCATTTTTCTTTCAGGGGGGGTAAACTTACCAGCAGCTTCTGACATGTTTCAGATGAGCCACTCCACCATTCTACAGCCTCCACTCAGCATTATCTTCTAACCTCCAGCAATCATTTGGAGACCCTCTTGCTGCTGGTGTGGAACTGCTCCTGATGGACAACACAGAATTACATGTGTTAGGGTTCATGGCAGAGAGACTGTACAGGTTCAATAGATCTCATGGCTAGTGCATGGACATGGGCTTGTACTCTCAAATACTTCTGCTATCTTCAGTGTAACTAGTTACATGGATTATGTGAATAAAAATTCGCAGAATCTGACTCACGAGGAATACACGAGGGGTTTTGGTAGTTAACTCCGGCTGTGCAGGGACTGAGTCATAGCTCAGCAATCAGCAGTTAGTTTGGATACAGTATAAAATTCGTAAAGCTGCTGTTTTGGTCACTAGAAGGGACAGAGATCTGTGTGGTTGCTACCTATCAGCTCCATCAATGCTCTCAAACTGATGGAGCTGGAGACAGAAAGACCAAGATTAAAACTCACTGACTTAATCTATGTTATATCAGTTTACAACTGGGACAGACTTAAGACAGATATGGCTAGTAACCAACAGTTACTGCAGCTCTGCTGCCAGGCAGTAACTCATTAAGTTGCGGTAACTCAGCTGTCTGTCTGAACCCTAGCACATTCTGTTAATGAACACTTGTTAATTTTTTTTAACCATGCTAAAATTTCTATTAGAAGCATGTGATTTGGGTTTTTGAACATGGCTGCTGGGCTTCAGAAAAACAGGATAAAGTTATTTAACTTCTTCTCATGCATAGAGAAAAATCAGGGTTTAGAGTTTCTTTTTGTTTTCCTGATTACTATCAAATGGCTCCCACACCCACTTTCCAAAAGGCATTTATCCTCAGCTTATTGCAGGTACTGTTACTATTTAGCAAGGAAAACAACCAGTTCCAGGAGCACCTTGACTCTGTGTTCTAGCCACCCAAATATTGCTAACCTACCAAGTGCAAAATATGGGGTTTAGAACACTTAACATGTGGCGACAGAACTGAATATTTGCAAGTATATTGGTGCACTGCAAGAACATCAACAGCAATAGGATAAGCTGTATCTCTACTTATTGGGCCAAATTCTGCTGCCTGTTTTCAATGCAGTTACCCCAGCGAAATCAGCTGAGTGACTCCAGATTTATATTCACATAATGGAAAGCAGAATCTAACTCACCATATGGAACCCATTTGGAAAGAGGTCTAGTTGTGAGTTTTATCTGCAGCTTATTGAATTGTTAATTTTTCTTATTTCTGTTTTTCTTGGTTTCGTTGCAGGTTGATAAGCAATCTGAATGCCTGCTGAGGACTAAAGTTATTATTAAACATCTGAAAGTAAAGGTACCTAGAGAAATAGATGGGCTATCCTATTTCCAAAACACCATCCAAGGTTCTTTTTGTTGTTACCACACAGAACTCTGACCCAAATCATCACCAGCCCAAAGGGAAAGCGCGAGAGTATAAATAAGTTATAAAAGAGTATTTACCTCTTGAATAACCTATTCAGGACCTGCTGTATGTTTATACAATCACGGCTGTTGCAGAATGGGAGGAATTCTGCTCCTCGGGCTGAATACTCCACAGCCCTCGAACAACGGGCTCAGCGGCTCCCAGGCACCGCAGCCCCCGCTCCCAGGGGGTTTCCGCACATCTGGATTTCTTCCACAGCTACAGCACCAGGTTCACCATAGACCCCATGCCCGTCACACAGGTTACAATATACAAGACAGGCTGACAAACCAGTGTGGCTGCCATCTTACAGAGGATGCTCTCAAGCATCCAAAGAGAAGTCTTGTGACACTAAATGTCAGCTGGATTGCCACATGAGGAATGTCTTTCCCGGGATTCTCTGATTCGACAGCTCTGGGAACAGAGAACAAAACAAAGATCTATGAAATCCTGGCCAAATCAATCAGCACAAGATTTGTGCTGCCTATTCCAGTGGAAGTCCTGGGATGGCATTTGAGCCCTAACTGTATTTTTTTCCAGAGAAAGAGAGAGTATGCATGTCTGGAAAATAGTTTTGAACCCATGCACTTAAGATACAATTAAACATTTTATTCATTCCTTCTTAAAAAACACAGATGTAATATTTTAATTTGAAAGGTGGACTTGATCCTAAAACATAATGGGTTTTTGAGGTATAATCTTCAGTTATGTGGGGTGTTTGTATGAAATAAAGGAACAGATAAAGTCAGTAATATAAACTATTGGCCCATAACTAAATGTTCAATAATGTTATATTTGGAGAGTGCTGTCTTAGGATTTGATACACCTATTATCATTCAATGAAAGCAAAATAATCTTCCTTACACAAGTAAGCAAGAAACATGATAAATAACAATTGCAACAGTTGAACATTTTTTTAGCAGTGCAACCTCCTACAAAATTAAAAAGAGAAAAGGCAAGTGAACTTGCTTCCGCACAACTCTAGACTTTCATGAAGTTGTGAAACTTTCTAGAAATTACTTGGAGATAGACAAAGCTGGTCCTATGCCAATATTTAAACATGGTGAATTAGACACAGTAGAAATAGGTCTGAATAATTAGCATTGTACTTTACAGATAAAGAAGCAAAGGAACATTATTTAATTACTGTCAACTAGTTAAAGGAAAAGCCTAAGTCTAATATCCTCTTCTAAACATAGAGGCAAGAAGCAACAAGTTTGGATGATAAAAGTAGTATCAGTGTAATATAGTAAGATTTATGAAAGCCGTTTTATGTTAATACCCAGTGACATTTTGAACAAGAAATGAGTACTCTGCTAAATTTATACAGCCTTGTGAAATAGCCTGAAGCTGGACAACTGAATATGTCTCCACAGAGAAATGAGAAAAGGAAAATCGATTCTTAGTTCTACAGGGCTGAAATAAGCTTGAGCAGTCATATCCTTGACTGCTTACTTGATGAGAAAGTTGAAGATGACACAGCAAGCAAATACTTAGGAAACCAGGTCACATCTACAGAGTCACCTGGACCACTGTCTGAAAAAGGCACGGCTATAAATCTGAGTTCCAGTACAGCCAAGTGCAGGACACCCAGCTATGCAAAGTGAATGCTGCCAAGACAGCAGACTACATCTGGCAAGTTGTGGCTCTGGAAATACTTGGTGCCTGGAGGTGTCCCTAATGCTGTGCTACAGCTGAAAGAGTTAATTTATCTGAGGGTTAGATGAAGAAATATGATATTAATAAACAGGACAAGGAAAATCACCAAACATCTACTTCTGGAACTGCTGTCCAACTCTGTACTGGGTACTTAGGAACCATGAAGAGTGCAGAAAAGACTTGGAAAAATGAAACAAAGGATTGAAATTTTTGCCTTACACTGAAACACTCAGGAATTCAACAGATTCCTGTGTCAAGAAGAATATAAAAGGGTGACTTGCTTGGCAACACAAATGTTGTAATTCTTCAGAGTTGCAAAAGATCAAATTATAAGAAGCTTAACTGTCTAAGCACTGGAGCTAGACAAATTCTGTACAGAGACCGATTAGCCACTACAACAGCTTAATAAGGTTATAGTGAATTCCCATCATAGGACATTTTAAATCAGGACTAGAATGTTTTCTAAATCAGATGCTTTTTTGGAATGAGAAATAGCTTACGAAAGTCCTATGTCTAAGTTATGCTGGAGGTCAGACTAAATGATTATACTCCCTCCATCTGGTTTTGTAGTCTCCAAGTAGAAGTCTCAGAATAAGCTTCCAAAGGGAAAGAGCTGGCCTACTAACATGTCTAGCTAGCATTTATTTGAAAAGTGTTTGGTTCTGATTCACAAAATACATTCTTCAATGTTAGTCTGCAGCATACTTTTTTTAAAATCTTACTACTAAATTTTAACAACCAGTCTTTATTACTTTTGCCTTCAGCAGGAATACTTCGCTTGTTAGGAAGAAGCTGTCCTCTGAGCAGCTGGTAAATTAGACAAATTCCCTTATAAAAGAAGTTTAGGACTGAGAGGAAGAGACTTTGTGCAAGATTAGATTAACATAACTATTTACTTCCAAAAGGAAAGACCTAAAGGACAATGACATAACATGTGTATCAAGTCACTTGTCTCAGTTCCAGAACTAATTACTATTACAAATATTGACTCTGCTCATCCTGCCAGCAATCCAACAAGATGTCTCTTACTCAATTTTCTGTTGAATCAGTCCCAGCCTCAGATCTATATGAGGCTGTTCTGCTGATGTTTATATAGACCTCAGGCCAGAGCAAGTGATTAGCTCCGGCTGGTTTGACTGCTTTAGCAGCACAGGATATCTATAAGCTGGACCCAATGACTACATTTACTGAGTTTATTGTTTGTCTCATTGGTGAATTTGCTGTAGGTGAAGATGTACAGAGGCCTTTATTTTATAATTATTTTTCTAGCTCTCAGAGTTTTCAAATTTATCTTTTCCCAGCACAAACATAGGGGAAAAATAATGAATAATGGAGTGGTGTTTTTCCTTCTAGGAAGTTTTTTCAGCAGTGCAAGTACTTGCTAAAAAGTTTAGCAAAGCAAAATGAAACTATGTTAGAAAATAATTCTGTCGGGCAACAAAACTCTTCTTCCCCACCTATTATGACCTAGGTTCCTCTGAAGAAATCAGAAATTTTCTTTCTTTCGGGGAAAAATCAGGGAATTCTCTCATTTATTGTCATTTGTTACAAGCGTCAGGACACTTTTTAGGCTCTGTTAGTATATTACATTTCTCCATCTTCTGGATAGCAGTGGATGAAAACAAAATTATATGATGTAAATACACAGACTAAAAATGCAGCCTAAGGAATACAAAATCTAGATCAGCTTTGGCAACATCTCAGCCAAAAAAAAAAGAACAGAAAAAATATCCACAAAAATCACATGCTTTGGCTTTTCTTCTTAATTTTTTTTTTTTTCAATTAAACTGACCTAAATCTTTTAAGTAGAGTTAAAAACAGGGAGTTAAGTAACACCTCAGACAGGGATTCTACAAGTTAAAATTGTTTGATCTCTTAAAATTTTCTCCATTACTTTTTATTCTCATTCATTTTTTTCATAATGCAGCTATGAAATAGAAAAAATCCATTATTTATATGCAAGGCTAGAATTCCTCCACTAAACCAGTGATATTATTTTTTCTGGAATAATTTAAATACAGATTTGAATTCCACACAATTGGATGGGGAAGGTTCATGCCTTCAGTTAAGTGCATATGCCTAAAACTGTTGGTGATAATTGCAGTAAAGTGTAGGGTGTGCTACATGATGAAAAAGCATCAGACACAATTCCTTCTGAAAGACTGAGTTTGCTAGTTTAACTTTGAGTAAAAAATTTGTCAGTGTTTAACACTTGTGGATCTATTTGCCCTGGTACGTATTAGCTACCTTTAAAAATGCTGAGGGTTAAAAAGTGGCACATCAGCATGGGGCGTATCTAACATCGCATCTGAAGCGCTGCTTTTCCTTACTCAACAAAGAGTGCAAGACTATGTAAAAGTGCCTACTTTCAAAGGCATGAATCCCCATGTTATGCTAACTTAGAAGTGTGTAGAAATGTCAGCCTTCTCTGGAGGTGAATTGTGCAACTATACTTTAGACACAAATGCTTAATGTTACTTAAGTTCAATTTGTGGAAAGTAAATGCAAACTTAATTTTGGTTTCATTTATTTTATTTCTTACTTTTTTGTGGGAAGAGTCTTCTCTTTTCTTTCCATAGATAGTATAGGATCATCTTAATTAACCAATATATTTAATGAGAGAATGTTTAATCTTCAATCAACTAGAATAACTACTGATTATTTTAGTGATATGAACTCATTAACTGGACTCATATGGGCATGTATATTTTGGGCTGACTTCATATGCTGTGGAAAAATAGTTTTACTTTTTTGTAAATCTGCTATAGCAAGATTTTTAAAAACCTCATTTAAACAAAAATAATAATGTCTGTGCAAGATGCTTGTTTATTAATTTTCTTGAAGGACCCTACAGGAGGACAAGTCCAGTGCTATCTTTTCAGTGGGAAAATAAGATGAGAAGGGAGTAAGAAGTTTTGGCCTAGATACCAAACCTGGCAATGAACATGCTAGGTGTTTGTGCAACACTTGCTTTGGACATGAATTCAGCAGAGAAGAAACATAAGGGTCTGCAGCAGAGCCAGGGACACAGTTGGGAAGGTAGTGTGTGGTACCACTTTGAAAGGGTTAGAAAGTACCCTTTTCCAAGCAGTCATTACGTCTGTTGGGAGCAGAACACCATTCTGCATTCTGTCTGAGACCCAGGAATAAGACTGAACGGTATGCCAGTAAAAGGCAGTTAATTTTCTTTGTATTGGCAATATAGAATTTGAACTTGACTCATCTTTTCATCAAATTAGTAGTGGAGCAGACAGTAGACGATTTATCATGTAGACCATCTTACATCTGACACCTAAAATTCACATTGTCCAAATTCAGCACTTTACTTTGGCAAGCAGTTATGCATTCAGCTTTTAGGTCTTTACTTCTTGGACGATTCAGAGTACAGTAATTCAGGAAGTAATATTTTAAATCATCCAGCACAAGAAATGAGACCACTTTCTCATCTGCTATTGCAACCATCCAAAGTTATTCCTTTCATGGTCTAAAAGAAAGGGGAAGGGATAGAAAAATGTTTGGAGGGAACTGCCAGCAAATGCCATACATTTTGTATTTCATTTTTCAGTCTTTTTTAGTGTTCATCTGTCCCAAAGTCTGAAGTATTTAATTTAATAAGTTGTTATTAATTTTGGAAACAACACCAGATCCAATCTTCTTGCCAAGTAGACAGGCCTGTTCTGATACCTTAGTAATGAATAGCACCTTCAGCCTTGACTATTACTAACTCTTGTAGCGCTAAGTTGGCATCATTATAAAGTTCGTAGGTCCTTTCTTTCCAGACCAAAAGAATGAAAGATTTTATCAAGGCATGAAGTACATTCCAGCAGTATGGACAATTTCTTTATTGCTGAAAATGTAGCTTTAAAAATCTATAGATCCTACTTATGAACAAAAAATTCCTTATACAGCTGTATTGTGTTGTTTCCACATTTGTTTAAACACAGGAGTCTGGCTAAGGAATATACAAACGATTCATAAAAACATGCCTATGTTACACATGTGTGAACCACATGGAGAGTAACATGTGGATTTCAAACTCAGGGCATGGGTTTCCCTTTTTATAACTATCTGAAGTAAGAATATTCTAAGTAGGGACATTTTTTCAATAACATTTTTGAAACCTTAACCTCAGAGGGTATCAAAAATGTCTCTCATGAGATATGGGGCCACACATATTGCAGACAGCTGTTTGGAAAAGTTAACACTGGACTGAAAAAGCAAAAGGGATGAAGTCTCCACAGCTCATTCCTTTCAGTAAGCAAGAACCATACCTGGAAGACTAAGCAGAGATATCATCCATTTAATTCCATATTGATTAACTGCATTTTTAATTCCTGATCCAAATGTACAAGTTAGCTTATTCTGTTGACAACATATTATATAAAGTCAACCAGGAGATAGAAGTCATAGTTCACATAGTCACTGGCAGCAATGAGGATCCCCATTTTCATATATGGAAACACTGGGTTTCAGCCTCAGTTCAGTGAAATCAGTGCAGGACTTTCCATTTTCTTTGGAAAGCGTTGGGTCAATCTGTCTAGCAAGCTTCTTGCACTGATGTTACATGGTTGAAAAATACCACCTTTCAGACTAGTGGTAACTGCTTGTAAATGTGCTTATTATTGCCCAAAGAGGTAACATACAGTTGCTGACTAATAATTTTACTCTCATAAGCTAGCACGTAAGATTGCTCTGTTTATCAGTCACACAAGCATGCAAGTACACTAACTCCACCACAGCTATGCTTAATGCTCAACCAATAGAGAGGTCAAATGAAGCTCTATCCTGCTTCACATGCAGTCTCTATTGAAGCTTTTCTCAAGCCATTTGACTTTCAGTTTAACATAAACTGTAAATCATCCCAATTTCTTAATTTCTCTCTGTGTATGTGAACAGACTTACTCTGGGTAGTGCTGTATCTGCGTTTGCGTATTCCACAGTGCAATAACGACAGGAATCTGGATAATAGCTGTGGATCAGATAGTTCTGCATCCGCTCTTAGGACCTGACAAGAAGGTGTTTCACAAGAGGGCATCCAATGAACACTGGAAGGCTGTTCCTTGTGCTGCAATATTTTCTCCAGTGTTTTGTTATAGAGCATTACACCTAAGAGCAAAGAATCATTATTTTAATGTCAATCCAGGCTATCTTATAAACCACTTCTTGGCTTTGCACTCTGCTTTTGCTCTTATGAAACTGCACTACCACAGCACATTACCAGGAAAGCTCATTCTGGAGTAGGCACGAACGTAAATTCAGAGAGCTTTAACAGTTAATGTGTTTCAATTATTCTGAAGGCAGCAAAAGCAAGCCTTCACAGGTTCAGATACTGTGTTAATGAGCACAGCAAAAAGCCTGTAGTGAAAAAAACCAGGGAGGATGGGAAAGAAGGCAGCAAAGATAGAAGAATAAAGAGCAAGAATAGGTTTTGATAGACAAGGAAAGCGAAAAGCTCCACTGTGCGTAAATGAAATGAGAGTCCTTCCCAGTGATCTCAATATTTTTGTTATAAACAAAGAAAATGAGGCAGGATTATTTTAAGGTATCGGCAATGTACATTCCAGCCCCAAGTCCATCTTTACACATTGTTGATGGAAGAGCAGCGAAAGGGATACCAATGGAGATAATGTGGGAGTCATCACATAAAAATGAGGACTAAAATAATGTCTAATATTTCCTTACAAGAAACCCACAGCATGGTGAAAATAAAGTAAAGCAATGCTCTAGCAGTCAGAATAGTGAAAAATGGTAACCCTGGGGGTCTCTACTATGGCTCCTGGTTTGGGACTGAGAACTCTGATAACTATTGACAAAAAATGAGATTTATCTGGAGACCAATAGGTGCAGCTGTGGAAAACAACCATCCTAAGAGAGAGCCTTAAATCACCTGGCACTCTGAGGTCAGGATAAGTGAAGTGGTGGCTGATCCCATGAGCCAGAGCTGCCCTGCCCTGCATCAGCAGACAGGAGACTGAGCGTGCTCCAGTAGAGACATTGAAAGTGCAAGCCACATATGTAACTGTTATCATGGAAAGTATATATTCCCATTGGCTCCACTGTCAGATACTCTGAAGCCATGGAAAATGCCACAAAAGATAAGTCATACACCTCTTTGTTCATTCCACTTGTTTAAATTGTTGTCAGCTCTGTTCTGCAAGGTCTTTATCAGAGCCATTCCTACAAAAGGCATCAGTCTGCTTCTGATAAGTATTGCTGATATCGTTACTGCTGAAGGATTGCTAGGGGCATTTATTTCTGAACAATGAACAATGGGCCATCGACAGCATATAATCAGTGATTTATCCACTTATCAAGATACTTAGTTAAATTTTGGGGTCCTGCTGCCTGTTTGTATTTGAATCATGACTCCATCTGGTTGTAAAACACAGGAGCTTGGAGTGGTGGAGTACTCTGGATCCCACTGCCTTGAATACAGAAGGTCTCAGGACTCAGCAGAGCTTAGCAAGCTGGGAAAAACTCTGGTTTACCCTCTCAGGCTTGGCACTACTTGCATTGGAGGGCCAAGCAGCAGAGGGAATCCTGGGATCATTATTCATTTTAACAGTATTATATTTTTATAGCACAAAATGCTGAATCAGAGCAACGTCAGTGCATACTTAATAGCAGAAATAATTTTTTAGCTTGAATGTTAGCAGACCAAACAGAAAGAATTTCCTTGGCCTCAGAGAAGAGGGGAGAAGAGGAAGTAGATCAGATCCTGTGTTTGTCAAAGGAGAATTAAAGAGAAAACATCTCTGCCAGGTTCTTAGTGATGGACAAGTATGATATTATCTCAAATACACCAAAGTCACAGGCACACTGTGAGATTCATAAAAGTCAGATTATCTACTATCCATCTGAATGTTTTTGAAAACTGTAGCTGCAATGTCATCAAAGAAAAAATACTTTTTGACTGTTCCTTACTAGCTGATATAACTTTGGAGAAAATAAAATTGTATTGGAAATTCCCACTGAGCCAAATCTAATTTTTAATACGATGTGCCACTTGGTTTCCTAGAGTTGCATTAGAAACGTGGCAGAAAAGGTTACTTCTTGGTCTGTAGTTAAAAAAAAATTCCTCCCCGACCCTCTTCATTAACCTTCAGAGACATTAGCATTAGCAATAGTTCATTTAATGTATTTCAAAAATAAAAGCTGAAGAATGATCGATGGGAGATTGTTTTGTTGATAATTACACAGTGTCAATAATAGCTCTGTAGCAAAAGCTGTTGTAATAAATCTGGGGTTTAGCTCTTCTTAATTATCCAGGGTAACACAATTCACTAAGCATGTCACTTGGCACAACTCCTTGCAAAGCAGAATTTTCCTGAAAAGGTTGTTTATAAAAGAAGCAGGGAAAAAAAGGGGAGGCTGAAAGTGAAAGGCCCAAAGCTGGTAAGCACAATTGCCCATTGACACTCAGGGCCCCATCTTATGCTGAACAGCTGAGGTATTGCTAGATGAAGCCATCCAGTTTAGAGCCAGGAGACTCTGCCTGCCGTTATGGTAAGACACAACGCTTTCCCACAGTGCGTGGCTCTGAGCTGGGAAGCCATACGGGACAAGTGCAACTTGGAACTACAGCATTTTGCTGTGGCCTTGGGGTTGCCCAAGTTGATTTCCTTGTAGCCAGACCGAACTTTAACACCAGACAATATAAAAAAGCCCAATCCATCGTGAATGTACTGTGAATATTTTTGTTGAGTTCACTGAGTTTTGAAGCTGTTCCATTAAATATGATGAAAATTAACCTGCTACTACCTGTGATAGCCAAGTTTGAAAAACCCCCACAGTTTTAATTCTCTGTTATTTGGCACTGCTATGCTTACTAGCTAAGATACACTCACTGCATGAACAGGTGTAAGGGCAAATAAAACCTTTAAACTTTGCCTTTGTTATCAAGAGACCATCTAGCACTGCCTGCACTCAGAGTTGTTTAATTAAAAATAAATATGTCAGTGTTTAACAGAGCACTCCAATCTTCTTATCCACAGAGCTAGCTGTGTGGGACGTAAGACTCATTTAAATGCATCCTCCCTCTGAAAAGTTTTTAAATTTTTCTTTGACTGCAGTTGCATGATCCAACAGAGGTTTATACATGACATCAGTTTGTCTGAATAGTAAAAAATCTTTAGGAACAACAACAAAATATCAGCAATGTCGTAAGAACATTTCTGAATTTCACCCTTAATTTTTACATGGGACATTTTAAACCACTCTACCCAGGTGAATTGTGAATGTGAAATTTTACTGTTGTAAAATTGAAAAAAATGTAATGTGTTTATTGAGTTTACTATTTAATTACTATTTATAAGCATTAAATGGGTCCTAGTGACAGGCATATGAATTGAAATTGGAGAGTTTCTACCCAGAATCAAAGATGGGCATCTGATTTTTGCTTTTTTTAGAATCTAAGCTGTTTGAAGTAATATGGAGTTAGCAATGAAACTACAGCTATTTCTAATTATTACTGTGTCTGACAGGATGCATATGTTTATGGAATAATCTATGCATAACATGAAAAAGCTCTTTTTACTGTTTTTGAAACAGTGTTTACATCAAAGTAAAACATATGTGTGATAAAAGAACAAAGCAGAAATCCCTAGCTGCTAGTCCTATTTGAGAACTATATATAGGATATTTACAACATTTTTTGGTGTGGTAGAACTCTGTGTGTCAGGATGATTAATTAACAGACATGAAAAGTTAAAGGACCGCGAAGGGCTGAGGAAGATACAGCATCTCCTAAACTATCAGGATAGGTAGAAAGGAACACTAGGATTTGTCAGGGGCTTGCTGCAAAGTTTTATTATTACTCAGAAGGCAGCTGGGCCCAAAGCATCAAGTGGAAGCAATTTTACAAATCAAAGGAGATAAACTATGTGAAAAATTACAAGTAACTATTTTACTCAAAGGACTTGTAACAGGACCTGGAGCTTTCATCCTAGCCCAATTAACAGTGACCAAGACTAAGTCTCATCAGGAGTAAATTGGGCAGATGTTCCCATCACAAAATCACCACTACAGCTGACACCAATTGACTTTCTTATTGGTCGTGTCAACAAAGAGCTAATGATTACATGACTATGAAATATTGTCCTTCCAGAAAGGCTTTAGGATGGCTGAAGAATGATGTCTAGACTGTCTAAACTGGGAACAGACATGGCTTAGGCTCCTGTTTGAAGAACTGTAATTGGCCTGATTCTTTTATTGGACACAGATATTGTAAATCAGGATTGCTGATTTACAGCAGCTTCAATGTTATCCATGGAAAAGGTTCAACATAAAATTTATGTGTGGAAGGACTACACCAATGCATGCAGCATGGGCAACAAACAGGAGGAGCTGGAAGCCATTGTGCAGCAGGAAAACTATGACATAGTTGCCATCACAGAAACATGGTGGCATGACTCGTAGAACTGGAGTGCTGTAATGGATGGCTATAAACTCTTCAGAAGGGATAGGCAAGGAAGGAGAGGTGGTGGGGTAGCCTTGTATGTTAGGGAGTGTTTTGATTGTCTAGAGCTTAATGATGATGACAGTAGGGTTGAGTGTTTATGGGTAAGAATCAGAGGGAAGGCCAACAAGGCAGATATCGTGGTGGGAGTCTGTAACAGAGCACCCAACCAGGATGAAGAGGCAGATGAGCTATTCTATGAACAGCTGGGAGAAGTCTTACTATCACTAGCCCTTGCTCTTGTCGGGGACTTCAACTTACCAGATGTCTGCTGGAAATACAACACAGCAGAGAGGAAACAGTCCAGGCAGTTCCTGAAGTGTGTGGAAGATAACTTCCTGACACAGCTGGTGAGGGAGCCAACTAGGGAAGGCACCCCACTGGACCTGTGGTTTGTGAGCAGAGAAGGACTTGTGGGTGATGTGATGGTCGGAGGCCATCTTGGGCATAGCGATCACAAAATAATGGAGTTTTTGATTCTTGGAGAAATAAGGAGCGGTGTCATCAGAACTGCTACCTTGGACTTCCAGAGGGCAGACTGGCCTGTTTAGAGACTGGTTGAGAGAGCCCCTTGGGAGGCAGTCCTGAAGGGCAAAGGAGTCCAGGAAGGCTGGACATTCTTCAAGAAGGAAGTCTTAAAGGCACAGGAGCAAGCCATCCCCATGGCCCAAAAGACAAGCCAGTGGGGAAGAAGCCTGGCCTGGCTGAAAGAGACCTTTGGCTGGAACTCAGGAGAAAAAAAGGAGAGTTTATGACCTTTGGAAGATGGGGCAGGCAACTCAGGAGGACTACAAGGATGTTGTGAGGTTATGCAGGGAGAAAATTAGAAGGGCCAAAGCCCAGCTAGAACTAAATCTGGCTACTGCCATAAAAGACAATAAAAAATGTTTCTATAAATACATTAGCAAGACAAGGAGGGCTAAGGAGAACCTCCATCCTTTATATCATGTGAGAAGAAACATAGTGACAAAGGATGAAGAAAAGGCTGAGGTACTTAATGCTGCCTTTGCCTCAGTCTTTAATAGTAAGATCAGTTGTTCTTCAGGTACCCAGCCCCCTTAGCTGGAAGACAGGGATGGGGAGCAGAAGGAAGCCGCCATAATCCAAGGGGAAATGGTTAATGACCTGCTACACCACTTAGACACACACAAGTCTATGGAGCCAGATGGGATCCACCCAAGGGTACTAAGGGAGCTGGCAGAAGTGCCCACTAAGTCACTTTCAATCATTTATCAGCAGTCCTGGCTAACCAGGGAGGTCCCAGTTGACTGGAAGTTAGCAAATGTGATGCCCATCTACAAGAAGGGCTGGAAGGAGGATCTGGGGAACTACAGGACTGTCAGTCTGACCTTGGTGCTGGGGAAGGTTATCGAGCAGATCATCTTGAGTGCCACAACATGGCATGAACAGGACAACCAGGTAATCAGACCCAGTCAGCATGGGTTTATGAAAGGCAGGTCCTCCTTGACTAATCTAACCTTCTATGATGAGGTGACCCACTTAGTGGATAAAGTAAAGGCTGTGGATGTTGTCTACATAGACTTCAGTAAATCCTTTGACACAGTTTCCCACAACATGCTTCTGGAGAAACTGGCTGCTCATGGGGTGGACAGGTGTACCCTTCACTGGGTAAAAAACTGGCTGG
>NW_010972962.1:3277305-3342090 GCF_000737465.1 Haliaeetus leucocephalus | reverse complement strand
AGGTGGCCAAGAAGGCCAATAACATCCTGGCTTGTATCAGAAATAGTGTGGCCAGCAGGATTAAGGAAGTGATTGTCCCCCTGTACTCCACACTCATGAGGTCGCACTTCAAATACTGTGTTCCATTTTGGGCCCCTCACTACAGGAAAGACATTGAGGTGTTGGAGTGTGTCCAAAGAAGGGCAACAAAGCTGGTGAAGGGTCTAGAGAACAAGTCCTATGAGGAGCAGCTGAAGGAACTGGGGTTGTTTAGTCTGGAGAAGAGGAGGCTGAGGGGAGACCTTATTGCTCCCTACAACTACCTGAAAAGAGGTTGTAGAGAGATGGGTGTCGGTCTCTCCCAAGTAACAAGAGATAGAACAAGAGGAAATGGCCTCAAGTTGTGCCAGGGGAGGTTTAGATTGGATATCAGGAAAAATTCCTTCACCAAAAGGATTGTCAAGCACTGGAACAGGCTGCCCAGGGAAGTGGTTGAGTCACCATCCCTGGAGTTATTTAAAAGAGGTGTAGATGTGGCTCTTAGGGACACAGTTTAGTGGTGGACTTGGCAGTGCTAGGTTACCGGTCAGACTCAATGATCTTAAAGGACTTTTCCAACCTAAACAATTCTATGATTCTACAGCTGGCTTGGGTCACTGGGTAGAGGGGGCTCTTCTCCATTTTGCTCACCCAATAAGTTACATGCAGTGTCACCTGAGGAAGGAGAGGCTTCCCTGATGTGCATCCCTCCTATTAAGAGCTCAGCTGGTAAAGCTGTTGAGAAATGAAAGAAGAGTCTGACCAAAACATTTTGTTGGCAAATAGGAAATGCTTTGCTAATAAGGCTTCCTGTTCCTCAGCGGGGTAAGACACACAATGATGAGTGCAACCCTTCTTGCTCTCAGATGACTGGGTTTTAGCCATTCAGATATAAAAAGGCATATTTTGAATTATTCTAATTTTCCTTCACTTTTTCTTTCATGTTTCCATTCCTTCCATTAGTTCTAGAATTAGAATAATATTTAGTTAGCTAAAACGACGTGGTTTAAGTGTGACTACTGTGTCTGGAGATAATGTGAGCAAACGTCAGCATAAAATTTATAGGTACAGAAACATAAATAATTCTTTAATGAGTCCTTTCAATCTTAACATAATCAGTGGGAAACTAAACCAGTTGGTCCCCCTACCAACCATGGAAATATAAACTCACAGCTGGATTGGTTGATTGCTGAAAAACTTCATTTTGGATAAGAGCCATTTTTAAGCAAAGAGCTGTTTACTTAGCCGGGGAAGTTTGGCTGTAGCGAGTAGACATCAGAATTGTTTATTATTGGAACCCAGAAGCACATTAATTATGTGATTTGAGTGACTGGGTAGCATCAGCCCTGCAGGTTTTGCACGTCAAATGCCCTCACCTTGCATGGCATAAACTGACCCCTGAAGTGCATGTCTGTGCTCTAAAGGTGAAAGGAGGACTCTCCTCCATCCCCACCCAGGGTCTGCCGGGGTGGCTGTGCTGCAAATTTATGTTTTGGGGAGATCAGAGCGCTTTGATATACTGCACAGGGCAGCAGCATAGCTTCAATTTCACTTACATGTTGTGATTTCCTATGAAAGATCATCTGTCATTGGGAGTTCTTGTAACACATTTGCAAATAAGGTCAAACAATTTGTTCAGAGGTGAACACGGTAAGTATAAACACATTGTAAATATTTGAGTATGAGTTTAATGGTGTTTGAGAGGCTCGCACAAAAAACCTCACAAATAAAATCGCTATATTTAAAAACAAATTAGAAACTTGCACATTATTTTAGCCTTTGGTGGGCATTCATCATCATTATGGACACTTCTGTTTATTTGGGTGTGCGTTGAGGAAAAGGGAACATTTAGAAAGGCCCAGCAAGGGTGGGCAGCACAGGATGGTGGCGCTGGCTGGGCCCTGCTGGCCGGGCCCCGGGGCTCCAGCCAGCCCCTGCAATTAGCAGTTGCCACCACAGGCCCACACCGGCCGCTGTGCTGGGGACCGACCGTGCCTTCCCACACAAAAACCCGTTAGGCTTGCCCAAAAAATATTTTCAGAGGGCGATTATGGTGTACGGGAGCACCAGCTTCGGTTTTGTGACACTCTTGGAGGGGAACAGCCCAGCTATGTGTAGTGAAGGAGTGGGCAGGCTCTGTGGGCAGATCCTTGGCTCTCTGGGTGGGGAATGGAAGGTGTTCCTGTATGAAAAACGGCACATGATCATCTCTGCTGCATTTCATGGAGGCACTTCACACTCCGGGGAAGATAAAGTGAAGCTGATCCTCCCAGAACTACTTTAGTACCACTATTCTTAGGACTGGAGAAACCCCTGATTTACCTCAGACCTATCCATCAAAGCACTCACAGGAATTTCTTGTAAATCCCACTATGATGAACCATCCCCAGTCCTGCCACAACCTCTGTAGAGGAGGCTTCTTACAGAAACACTTATGGCCATACTCCAGCTCACTCCTGCCGAGGAAATTTCTTTCACAAAGGCTTTCATGTTCCCTTCATAGCACTACATTTTGATGTGGCTTTTGGCAAGAAGAATTAAGATATTTCTGGAGTATGTCCCCCAAATTTATATCCCTGAGTAGTCTCCAAGCAAAGCTAGATTTGAAGAGTATTAAACCTATTGATTTCTGATTCCAAAATGGTAAGAAAATGGCCTTGAAGTAAGTCTGAGAGTCACAATTTTCAGGTCTGCAACACCCATCCTCTAGCTGTTTGTACAAGACCCAATCCTGCAAACACTTCTGCACATAAAGTGAGGAAAACCATACCTGAATGGAGGCATTTCTGTCCTGGTTTCAGCTGGGATAGAGTTAATTGTCTTCCTAGTAGCTGGTACAGTGCTATGTTTTGAGTTCAGTATGTGAAGAATGTTGATAACACTGATGTTTTCAGTTGTTGCTCAGTAGTGTTTAGACTAAAGTCAAAGATTTTTCAGCTTCTCAAGCCCAGCCAGCAAGAAAGCTGGAGGGGCACAAGAAGCTGGCACAGGACACAGCCAGGGCAGCTGACCCAAACTGGCCAACAGGGTATTCCATACGGTGTGATGTCCCATCTAGTATAGGAACTGGGGGAGTGCGGGCGGGGAATCGCCACTGGGGGACTAGCTGGGTGTTGGTCGGCAGGTGGTGAGCAATTGCACTGCACATCATTTGTATATTCCAATCTTTTTATCATTACTGCTGTCACTTTATTAGTGTCACTTTATTAGTTTCTTCTTTTTATATTCTATTAAACCGTTCTTATCTCAGCCCAAAAGTTTTACTTCTTTTTTCCCCGATTTTCTCCCCCATCCCACTGGGGGGGGGGGGAGTGAGTGAGCGGCTGCGTGGTGCTTAGTTTCTGGCTGGGGTTAAACCACGACAATTTCCAAGCTTATGTCTCCAGCTACTAAACTCTTTGAAACAGAGAATTGCGTGTATGTGGAACAGTATCTAAAGCATCTGGCACTATAATAAATCATAATATTAATAGTGTATAAATATGAAAATTGCATTATGCAAAAAATTTAAAACACAGTGGATTAAAATGTAAATATATAGGTGGGGCTCCTAGCATTGAAAGTGATTTCTCTGTCCAGTGAAATACTATAAATGATATAGGTAAAGAATTCCAGTTCATTAATCTTACTTTTTGATCTTCTTGAGTGAAATTCACCCCAGGGTTTCATTTGGTCTCTGCTGAAGCCATACTATAAATCACATGATGTATAGCACACAAAGATAATTATTTTCCTACGGTTTAGGCTAAGTATTCCACTGCCATGTTGCCATTTTTAAGCTTTTTTTTTTCTTCTGTGGCATTATAAATTGCAATGCTTGCATACACTTTGTACCTGTTAGAGGGAACTGTTAAAAAAAATGGATTCTAGGTGCCAAAATAGCAGGGAGCGCCGGCAGCTGCTTTGAGACCTCTGCATTAGCGAGCCTGCGTGTGGATAGCCCATTTCCTTCGTGGCTGCGGCTGGAGGAGTGAGCGCCGCACAGCCTTTCACAGCTCCTCAGGGAAGGGCAAGCTATTGCGTAGGGACTGACCTTCCTGTCAGCCTCTGAGACACCATAAACCAAAACTGGTGGAGTACTGGACTTAAACAGTTTCTTCTCAGCCAAGATCACACCCTTCTGGAGATTGCTTTGTCCCAGCACAGAAGTGTGAGCTGCTGCAGTAATTCTGCCATGAATGAGAGCCTTTCTTTTGAGTCATATACTTTTGTTTCCAGTCTACGGTGTCTTGGCTTACTACTGTGCTGGGGATTATCCCTGCAAAAAGCCAGAGCCTGGAAAATGAGCCATTTTCAGCAGCTATGAAACTAGATTTTTTAAAAGTGTTTCCCTTTTTATAGATATATATATACATATAAATATATGTATAAAAAATTGGTTTCACTACAGTGAAACTAAGTAAATTATTGTAATAATAAAAATAATATAATAACATATTTTAGTACTATAATGTAATAGTAAAATGTAGTACCAATAATATTATTGTTAATATTATCATCAGTAGTAGTAGCATAACACTCTTATAGTTAAAGCTTCATTTTTCTGGGTGCTGGTCAAACATCATGAATTAAACCATCTTTTTTCCAAGCAGCAAAAGCCCCAACCTTACAGGAAACTCTATGCAGACAAATCTCAACTGAGCACAGAGGGGTCCTCAGCAGCTCGGGGAAATGACCCGGCAGTGGCTGTAGCAGGACTGGCATCCAAGTAAGGGCCACAGGAGAACTGTTGAGGAAGAAAAGGTGGGAACCATTACGTATGTACGAGGAGACGTTTATATCAACAGTCTGGATTCAGTTCTCTCCTCTCCTACCCTCAAAATCCTACCAAAACCACCACAGGTGGCAGCAATCGTACAGTTAAAGTTTATGGCAGAATTTGGCGCAGACTTTCTGTTTCTCCATTCCACTGGACTGGAGTCCCTCAAAAGTCTGATCAACTAATTCATAAATGCCTTGTGTAGTTATATTGTCCTGTATTAATGTAAGTGAGATAATATATTGCTATTACTTCATAAGATCTAATACAAAGTTAATGAAAAAAGAAATCCTTGGCAATGCAGAAGCTGTGAAACTATACACATTTAAAAGAAAATACTGTAAGAGCAGCTCTGAACTGTTTAATGTTTTTAAAAAATTCCTCCAGTCCTGGAGGGTCTCTGGAATTTCTTTCATACTGGAGCACTCCAAAACATTGCATGTCACACACCGGAGACTAGGCTGAAATTGTGTCCTTTGCTCATCCTTTTAATGCCTTACTCTTGAGTGTCCCGTGGTTGTACTTTTTTCATCAGGCCCCCTAAAAGAGGATTGTCAATAGCACAAACAGATCTACCTCTGACTACATCAAACGTTATGTTTCAGCCTTTCTTCATCAGAACCAGACTCTTCAGGTTCTATATTAAAGCTTGAAATGCTGTGCCCTGGCTTGCACATATTAGCCCTCCCTCCTCCCCAGCTGCCTTCTAGTAGCATGTCAGGCTTGAGGCTCTGTTAATGCTCATTTAACTCACTATGGGCTACCAAAATCCTTAAAAAGCACCATTCTGCAAGAGTATGAAGTTTATACAGATGTATCAGACTGAGCGGGGCAACCGGGTTGAAATGTGCCAGCAGAGAGAGCAGAGTTCATACCCGTGAAGAATTTGTTTTTCTTCCTTTCCCAGATTTGTTTCAAGGATATGGATACCTTAAGGGGTGGCCCAGAAGAGACAAGTCACTAGGATATGCAATTTAAAAAAGGGAAAGAAGGGAAATCTTCATGGAAAAGCCAAATGGAAATAAGAAGGAAAGATGAACAGAGCAAGACCACAGGGCAGGGAGAGTGAGGCTGCAGGAAAGACATGAGGAAAACCTGAGGTTGGAAAGACTATGGAAGCAGGAAGAATGGCCATGCTGTAGTAGGCACAGAACAGTCAAACTAAACTTCTGGAGCTATTACTGCCCCAACTGTTTCCCCTGAAATGAGAGCCAGCTTAAACAATCTGGCCTGAAAAACTGCAGCAGGTCAGCAGCTGAGTCACAAACTGGTCTTTCTTGCTTCAGGATAAGGATTCATGACACAAAGGTGGAGTCATTGGTATATCTTCATCCATCCAAATCCAATCTGATGCTGTAAATCTGCCCAAAATCTAGTCTAGCAGCTGCACTGAGGGAGGATAAAAAAGATTCTGCCTTTTTCAGGATGAAAATGAACTTAGCAGAATTAGCTATCTCATGTGAAAAGAAACCCTGCTTGCCAGAGTCACATTATTTAAAGCTTTTGATTGACCTGAGAGACTTCCTAAACTTTCTTTCCTGTGCCTCCCACTCCCCACACTATAAGAGTCTATTTTATTTTTAGATGTATCATGACAATAAATTCAAAACTCCTGGATCTCTCGGCTCACTCTTCATAGCTGGCGCCTCATTTGAGTAATGGGTCATGAAGTTGACATTCCTCCAGTGATGTATTGCTTGCTAGAGTGGCACTGACCAGGAAAGGCAGGTCAAATAGTCTTTTAATTTAATCTTTTACAGCTAGAGATGAGAATGCTATAAAAAAATGCAAAAGAGGATATCCATGTGATACTCTCGCTGGGGACAGTATCCATGGGGGAGAGAGAGAGACAACATCAGGAGCCATGGAGAGCTATATCTCAGGAAACATGGCTTATTTTGGGGACGAGCCAAAGCCAAAATAACAAGTGAGAGGGAAATGACGGAGAGGTTCTGGGGAATTTTTCACTAGCTGACTACCTTCTGTTTAAAAGTTTGGCTCCAACTTCTTTTTAGGTGGCTTCATCCAGAATACCCTTCACAGCAGACGAAAACTGTTACTTCTGGGAAGTTAAAGCTGAGTATATTAAACTTGGTTTTCTGCCTCTGATTTTGATTAATAGTGTTTCTTAATATATGTGTTGTTCCTGTTAGGCCATTACTCCTGGTGGCATGGTCCTGAAGTTTCTTAGATTGCTGCAATTTATTACACAGTTTATTAAAGTTTAGTGTGTCCTCTTAACTTCATGAGGAACTCTGAGTCCACACAAACAAAAACATTAAACAAAATAGTGAATTGTTTAGCAAGCCACTACCACTTTGCATAGGATTATGACGAGATGTTAACCAATTAAGCAGCCAAATTCAGGGTGACATGATTTGTTTTTATCAGTTTCCACTCCACTCGATGGAGTAAAGTTTGTCCGATGCAATTCTATTTGTTATACAATTTGAGTAGACATTTCCCAAACCAAAGAACAGAAAGTGCTCATTTGCAAAGATCTGAATCCCTTTTCTCATCATTGCTTTGCCATTTTACTATTCCCCAGGCTGCATACAAGATATGTCCTTGGTTTTTTAGCTTCTTCTAGCTTTTCAGTCTTTTTGTCTCTCTTTCACTGAAACACAAAGTTTTGTAAAGCCATCATCAGGAAACCCATACGCCAATGCTTGTCTTGAATGAGCAGAGACACGTGTGCTTGTACTTGCTAAGGATACTGCTATAGTTTCAGCAATCTGATTCCAGAAAGGAGATTAATAGTTCTGACAACTGTCATTGATGAAGGGCCATGTTTTTGCTCAATCCATAATAGTACTTTTTGTTGTTGTTTCAGCCCCACATATTGTTTATGCTGATCCATCTCTTCATGCAGAAAACCAAATGTCTATATTTCATCTTTGCTGAACTCACCCCATAGCATTTTAAAGTCAAGGAAGAATTTCTGACACTGCTATTCATTCATCACTGACACTGGAAAATTATGAGATATTATCAGATTGCCTCAAGAAAGAAAAATGTTTATATTTGACTTCTCATTTCTTGACCCTCTGAGGTTATTTGCTTCATATTTTCAACTTTTACCCACATCCTGGAAGGCTAGCAAGTCAGTCTATTTAATGGAAGCTTAGATTCTCATGAACTTCCCTTATTCCAGCAGCTAGGGCACAATAAAAAAAACAAGTATCACAAGACTTTGTGATAAAATTGAAAAACTTGGCAGCACTTTTGCCTCCTGCTGATTAGCTCTTTACTTCATGAGTAATCTGATATAAACCAATGGAGTAAATCACCAGTAGATAGTATTCACTGTGAGTAAAGCTGGCAGAAACATGTCCTGTTTGAAACAAAACACGCTGAAGAAAGCTCCCAACCTGGTAGTCTTGGTTATAGGATATACACTGTCTAAAATGAATGCACATATATACACACACATTTATCTATATACACACATATACCTACACTGTTAAAAATACTGTGCCAGGTTCCAAACTAAATAGAACTGCTTGGGTTATGGTTCCAGTATGACCACGCCGTGTTAAATAAAACACCAAGTGATTATTTCTCTGTTAATCTTAAATCAAGTGAACTGCATCTGTATGAAAAGAAAGGAACTTTTTTATGGCTTGCCTCTTAAATGCCAAGCTGCCACAGAAAAAGCACAACTGTGTGATCACAAGATGATACACAACTTGAATTGACACACATATACCAGGTTGGCTAGAGGAAGCATTGCTTGCATCTTATAACTACAAACCCCTGGTTTTTGGAGCATTTAGGTTTCTTGGTTGTATAGATTCCTTGATGTATAATAAACACATGTGGCAGCCTCTCCTCTAGACAGGACACCTGAAAAACCTCTTTCTCTCTTCTACTTGATTACTGATTTTTGACACTACTTGTAAGAACTTAATTGCCTTTTAAACTCCAGCTGCCTTTATCAAATTTACTTAAAATCAGCTAGCATTGTAAAAAAGATTATTCTGGGGACACAGAGTGTGACTGCAAAATAAGAAAAAAAAGGCATTTATTCAGCTAATAGACATAATTCTGGCTTATTTCTGTATTCTATCACAAATCCCCATGAGAAGCACTAGCTGGCATTTGTAAATGGCAGCTGCTGCCTATGAGCTAGCGCAATCAATCTTCATGCTACTGCAGCTATCCACATAAGAATAATCAGTAACTGTGAGTCAACAGGCTGAAATATGTACCATTTATTCCTATCCACTTAGAATTATCAAAATAACAGCTCACCAAAGCAGAAAAGAAGGCAGTAGCTTATTTTTGTGTCATATATAATACGAGTACAATAGTTTAATACAGGGCATTTACAAAGTCTTACCTTACACATTTATCTCACTTTATTGATTTGATATATTCAGAGACAAATTAAACCAATCCAATAGACAATATCGCATTAATGTCTTAGTCATTCTGAACTTTGATATCAACAGCACTCTGGAAAAACAGTGATTTATAAACTGATATTTGGTTCCAAACATATGATCTTATTTATCAGTAAAGATTGGAGTATGAATTCCCCAGAGCATTTATACTACTGACTATAGGACAAAGTTCTGCTAAATGATATTATTGCCATCACTGGTAACATATTTAAGGATAGGATTTTTACATGTATATAGATTTAAAGAAGATACCTTTCTATTGGGGATAAAAAAAAAGCAAAATAAATAGATGATAGAATCCTTACCCATCACAAGACTATATTGTTTTGTCAGGAAAAATTGAGGAATAGTCCTAAAACTGAAAAGTTCCTATGTAGATTTGAAAAGCTGAATCAATCCAAACCTTTACCCAAGTACCACAGAGGACCCATATTCAATTTTGAATGTTACGTCTATGTTCTGGCAGTTACATGTGCCAATGAATCACAAATTGACTACTATTCATACTAGATAAAGTAGTATTTTCTTTAATTTAGATGTCCTGAATGAATTGCATCTGAGTTCAGTTGGATGCATTGTTATGTTTATACATGGTAGGGCAAAGAAGAAAGAAATGGATAGCTACTCTTCTCATTGACATTCATTATTTTGTTTTTTAAAATCACATCTGAGTCTCACTTAAGCCAGTCTTTTTCAACTCATGGGCTGTGGATAAAGGGATTCATGGACTACTTGGTAAAAAGTCTGCAGAAGGTAACTGCAAAAAACAACATCAATGGCTCTTCTGAAAATGGGTTCCCGTCCCTCATGCTGAAAAGGACTGACCACGCATCTGGTAAACATATGCTTATTTTAAGCACATAAGAAGCCCACAAGTTTGAATGTGGGCACTCCAAAGCTTAAATTTAAGAAAGTATATTTTGCCTGATATTTTGTTAACCTTGTCTTTTGGATGTCAAATGCCCATAGTCAAAGTAATCATTCATGTGAATCTTCACATAACTTTGACTGGTTTTGTCATTCTTCTCCAGGTGCTTTCTATGCATAGTATGTTAATTTATATTGAGGCATCCAAAACTGAACTGTGGTGGAAATGTATCATTCATAGTTTTCTATTAAATCATTATTACAGTGAGATATTACTTCTGTAAAGTATTTCTCTAATCTTCTCTTTGTTAGTTTATTTTGAAAAGACATATTCATTAAGCTGCAATACTCACAATGATTCATATCTGTTTCCTCAGGGAACCATGTTAGATCAAAGTCCATTACGATAATGAGAAGTTTATTATATTTTCTAACACATACTACTTTTCATTAGAGCTGCCAGAATGCTGATAAATGGATGGAAGAATGAATGCTTTGGGTGAGTACAACTATTTCTAGGAGTGTCTAATGGTCCTCTTTAGTTGTTACCAATCCAGAACCATTTGTCAACAAATTGCATGAAATCTCTTTTCCCAAAATAATTTAAATAATAAACAGCAGCCCAACATGTTTTCTTATTGCTCTTTCCATTTAAAATTGACTATTTACTATGAATTCCAAGCATCCTATATGTTGACAGCATGACTTGCTATTTATTTTATTTCAAAGCTTCTCACAAAAGGTCTTGTCAGAAGCCTTTTGAAATTCCACGTAAATTATGTTTGAAAGATACATTTCAAGTCTTACTTTATGCACTTTTTCAAGGAATTCTTGAAAGATAGAGCAGCACAATTTGCCCTTACAGAAGCCGTGTCAGTTGGTCCTTATCATATTATGCTTATCTTAATGTGTAATCTAGTCTTGAAGTAGATTCCATTTGAGGTCTTATCTTTCCCAACTAGAGCAGATTAAAGACGAAAGTCTTTGTTCATTGAAGTGCCATGACTTTCTTGCTCTCAAACCCTTGGAATTCAGAGACAGAGCCCCGCAAGACCACTGTCTGGCAAAAGGTTTTATGCACTTGCTTAACACTGAGCACAAACAGTCTCACTGCAGTTAGCAGCCCTCTCTCTTGCTTAAAATTACATGTGTGATCAAATACCTTCCAAGCTGTATTGGGCAAGTGAAAAACCTGAACCTTGGGTGAAGAAAAACAGCAGAATGCAACTATCTCAGGCAATTAGCACTTTTTTGCCCCTTTCAATATAGTTTTCATAAATCATACACAACGCTCATTCAGAAGCTTTCTCTTTTAAATACCTATTTCATTAGTTCTACCTTCCTCAAACACAGTTCTGTCATGCCTAAGGAACTACCAAATGTTTCCAAAAGAAGCACATGATGAGAACGTTTCTTGGTGAGAAAAATGAAAAGAAAACACGTGCCTGACTTTTCCAAAGCCTGTTAGGAGTTCTGTCTAAATTTCTGTTTTCCTCACATGTACAGCTTTGAAAAGAACCCTACCCCTAACACCAAACTGACAGAATTAGCCCTTTCGACATTTTTCCAGCGACTAGTGGAAAATATGCCCTCTCTACTCCACCTTCTGCTATATCTCTTACTGTGACGTTATTTAGTTTCGCTGTGTTAGCATCCAATGCAAGTCATTTTTGCTGCGTGTAACTGGGTCTTTTAGCTGTTGTAAAGCCTTTGAAGTTTCCTCTTTCTGCAAAGAGGTCAACGCGGTCTTTCTTTTGCCCTTTCAAAAGGACCTTTCATTCATTCCTGTGTTTGGTCAAGTTGTTGTGGGTTCTGCTCTGGCCTGGCATCACGAGTCCCCCCTATACAAGCAATTGCTGCTTTCGTTGCTACTGCTGTTTGTACTCCTTATTGCTTCTTTCATTTATCTTCGCTGACACACCAAAGGAAAGAGGGGGTTGAAAGGGGAGAATTTGGCTGTAAGCTAAATTGATTGCATGTTATATTTCATGGAAGTCTGGCAGGAAGATTTGAGTGATCTCAAGAGTTTCAGGAATATTTTCATTCCTATTGTGCAAATCAATCAAAGCGCAGCTCAGACCGGGCTGTCCGCCCCCCAGCAGCCCATAGCAGAGCTTGCTGCATTGTCAACAAAGGTTTGAATAGAACAAAAGTCTCCCAAGTGGACACTGCATTCACTTGATGGGGTCACATATTACCCAACATTTAATAAAACTCACATGAATTTGAAAGGGATTCCCAGATAGATCAATGACTGGAAAAGTAGTAAATTTAACTGGGAGAAGCGATGCCCTAAAATCAAAGTGATGCTGTTACATGTGGCAGTTACTCTTCTGTTCAGACATTAAGTATCATAGGTGTCTTGGGACTATTAGAATGAATTCTTGCCAAATAAACATATCTACCATTTTCCTGTGATGCTTCCAGCCACCCTGGATCTGTCATGGAGGAATTCATTTAGAGTGGGCTGCTTTTTCCCAAGCCTTCATCCGCAACACCAGCTGACCAGGCTGGTTTGGACCCTCTGCAGCTTTACATGCTTCTCTGTGGCAGGAGCATAAACCTGGCAGAGCTAACAGCTTCAGAAATGGTAAGGCTCACGCAACAGCTAAGCAATTGCCCCCCTAAGTGCTCGGGCAGAGATGTCTCCAGCAGATCACACTCCTGCCCTTTGTGCCAGAGCACTGTCTTAACCTTTTCTGAAAAACAGAACAACCACTGCCATGCCCCTCTCATCCTGCCTTTTCCTTTTAAGCCCAGGAGATCCCCAGGCTCTGCTGCAAGTTATAGCTACTCTGCTAAGCTAGTCTTCCACTAGGCCATGATAAAAAGGTGATCTTAGTATTCCTGATTGCTGCTAAAGTAACAAACTCTTAAATTCTGGCACAACATGTGAGATTTTAATTTCATGCCTGAAAAGAGAGAGTGAGAAATAATGACTCGGCATTCCTTCTTAGCAAATGCATGGCCTTAGGCTATCTAAAGAACATAAGACCATATGATGATGTGTCACTGTTCAAAAATTCAAAAGGAATCCAAAGGAGTGCTTTGTGCTTGTTCCTCCTACCTTATCTGGTTTACCACTAGCTTTGGCAATCACTGTCACAAGTGAGAGCTGAGGGAATGCTGAGTCTGGAGTCATCACTCAGCTAACAAGTTAGTGTTTCTGCAAGATACACAGCAACTTGCTGACTGCCAGCACCTTATTTTGGACACAAGTCAGACTAGAAAGAGGGAACGGATGCAAGAGCTTGCAAAAACCTGTGGCTCTGGGCAGGCCTCCTTTCTGCAAAAAACTTCATGTACCCAGTTCGGGTTTTGAAGGGCAAAGCTTGTAATCCTATTTGCCAGAATCTCTTACATTTGGGGGTCATATTAATCATCCCTCTCTGCAGCATGCCACAAAATATACCATTTGTTTGGAGTGTTTGCTTTTTAGTTACTCATTTTCTCAGTACAAATGTATGTCCAATTAACATATTTAGGTACAATTTTAAATCAATATAAATATGGAATATGGGGAACATAAAGATCAGAAGAAAATCCCTGAAAAGGGACCGATAGGGACATACTTTGAGTATAAGAATTATTTTCATACTGCTTTCTTCTTTGTCTTTAAAGAGCAATCATTTATTTTTAGTAAAATATTCAGGATTAAGTTTTCCAGCTGGCTGCCCAAATCTTTTCCACCAATGCCATGTTTCTGCAGCCAGAAGAGCAATAGTGTACAAAATGTGCCCGTTGTTATGCAGTTACTCTGTAGAGTAATTTCATCTGGACAGTTCAGAAACCCAAATTTTGGCTTTATTGGAAATGCTGAGTTCTTCAGAAGAGTTTAGGGATTGACTCCTGCTAAATATAGGTGACAGTTATTGTCTGGCTGCAATAATCACTTCAAAAATCTCAGCCCGAAAAGCCCATGTGACAGCTATCAGTTCAAGGATCCAGGAGAAAAAAAGTATTCTTGCTGGGACTTTGCAGAGGCAGTCAGAAAACCACAGTTAAGAAATATTGAAAAACAGAACAAAACTTTACCATCTTGGAAAGTGAGTAGTCTGACGCCCAGCCAGTGTATTTCATAAACACTGAACAAAACGACATCTTTGAGCAGCATGCATTTTTCCAATACAAAGCCCACACACCACCACAGGGCAGCCCTGTTTGAAGCTACCCAATCCAGCCCAGCCGTGAGCATTAACACTATAAAAGAAAACACTGTCACCTGGCACGCTTCTGCATTCCAGCAAGGATGTTAACAGTTGAATCCATGGATGCTAAGCTAAACGTTGTTACTAACCAAAAGTAAATAATCTGCCTAAAGCGCACAGCTGTTTTCAAGCTCTTGGATCTATAGATAGAAGAATAGGTACATGGGATATACTTTTACTATTAACCGCAGAGTTAATTGTTCGGTTCTCTGCCTGCACCATCAGTTATCAAACCAACTTTGTTGACTAGTACTGAATGAGGTGTTACGTACCAGAGTTCAAAACAGAGGTATGCTGATAAGAAAAAATGTGTGCTTAAAGCTCATCTGCTCTTGAAAAACTTCAGAGCATAAGGTAAATACTTTCGCTGTGTCTTAAAAGCAACTTATGAAAGAAATAAGCAAATAAATACTGAACAGATGATGATTAAAAAAAAGTACTGATATTGCTATCAATGCATTGTAAAATATTTAAACCTGTTTCTGATTATCTTACGTGCTTTCCATTTAGCATGTAACAAACCCTCTTGAGTCTGATTAAACGTAAGCTAAAATTAAATACTTCCTATTTCCATCAAATACTATTCTGATTTGCGTTGTTTTGTTCCTTGGTTAGTTTGGTAAAGGAGGTTGGTGGAGAGTTTTAAATCTGTTCTCTCCACCAGCTGGCACAGCCACCGGGGGCAGGAGCAGGGCGAGGGAGCGCAGGAAGGGGGGAGCGGAGGCGGCGGCAGGGGGGGGATGCACACCACATCCTGGGGTGCAAAACCCCACAGGAAAAAATTACCTTCAGCCTCAGGCAGGGCTGCAGCAGGCCCATAAGACTTTGTTTGGTGAAATTTGCCTCCTTTCTCAATACATGCAAGTCGGTCACATCTCAGTCCACTTAATCAGATACGCTTTTAATTTTTGGCTGGAGTCACTGATAAGTGCGTTTGGGTTGGGCTGCTTAGAAGAGATTGGCCAAGAGGCCTCGGATCAATTTGGCTCTGTTTCTGCACTGAATGTGTGAATTAATACATCCGGAAGGAATCATTTCATGTTTACATTGAAATGTGTTTCCTCACGTTTTCCAGTAATCCACTTTCTGCAAATATTTGAGCTGGTAAAGTCTGAGCACACAAACATTATGGAAAGCAAACACCAAATAGCTGTGAGCCAAATAAATGAGTTTAAAATCCAGGGAGGACGTGCAGAATTTGATCGGTACCACTACCTATAACTCCTGAGAAAAAGAGATCTCAGTTCCTCTTGCTGAATGCATGCTATCTGGTATAATTAACTAAGAAGTTGCTGGATCAAGGATTTGAGCCCCAAGCCTGGGATATACTGTAAGGGGTGAGCAGTGAGGAATATTTCTGTCTACTTAAGCTTGGGCTTAGCCTGCAGTGCAACTGTAGTCTCACTGGGCTTTTGCGTGTAGGTGCTGTGCTGAATCAAGAACTGTGCAATTATAAAATATCATTATACAATCATTTAAATGTGGATAATCTAAAGTAGGCCTCCAGCATTTGGTGGTTCCCACACTTTTCCCTTTCTTTTTTTAAACTTCATCGATTTATTTACTTTCTACTCGAATTCTGGAATGTAATACCAGCTGGAAAACCAGGCACGCACAAAACAGCATTGTGGGGCTTCCAGCCAGGTCCAGCACTGCCCTGGGAAATGCTGGGGCACTTTGACTTTGCCTGGTATCAGGAGGCACTCAGCACCTAGCATGACTGGCCAATGTAAATGAATGCTGGCGGAAGACTGATACACTGGGATTAAAGGTGACACATAATTGGTCCATATGACTTTTGTTGATAATAATTGCAGGTAACTGGCTGCATTCTGCTAATCCAAATGACTGTCACTGTGCGCTGAGGGCATATGTTATCTGCAAAGGTCTCATATTTCATTTCAAACAAGCAGTTATCCATTAATAAACCAGAAAGCGATTACATTAACGTGCTCTCTGCCAAGACGGCCTCGCAACACACGTGCAGAGCTTTTTTGCCAGTGCTTCCCCGCTGAGCAGCACTGCCCCTGTGCCTCCCCTCTGCAGCACAGCCAGGCACGGGAGGGCTCCCAGGGAATGATAGAAACGCCTGAGTAATTCACTGCGGGAAAATGCAACAAGTAAATGCTTGAACTGTGTTGTCCAGTGAAAAGGAAACAAGACCATCTTGTGGTGGGAGAAGGGGCATGAAAAGATGTTAATCGCATGAGCAGTAATCTCTTTGGCTGTTGAGTGTGCCACACTTGGGCTTTGTTTGCCTTGACTTATCTGGCTTACTTATCCCAATCTGTGTGATCATGGAGGTGGTGGAGGGCCTCTTTAAGTGTGCACGAGACCAGCTACCAGAGAAGGGCAATGAAACATTAAGGAGGAAAGGTGGTATCATAAAAAAAAAGCAACCTTCAAGGCCACCTATCTAGACAAAAGGGCTCAGACAGGCAATAAAAGCAGAAAATCATTGAGACAGCAATGAATTATGAAGGCTATTAAAACCCACAACTGAATTTACAGAATCAACTTCCCCTGATGTATTATAAAAATGCTTTTCCCCAGGAACTGGAGATACCAAAATTTGTACTGCAGATTAATTACAGCTTTATTTAGCAGAACCGGGGAGGGGGAGTTCAGCTTGGTCAAAATAGTGTGGATATTAATAGTGTTAAACTTTCCAAATCTCAAATACTGCCAGGAAATCATTAACATTACATTTAACAATTTCAGGTACTTCTGGTTTTGAACTCCAATTTTATTATTTATGGAATCTTGATTGCAGAAAAAACATACCAAGCACTTGTATTTAGATTCTGTTTACAAAGGAGCCCTGTGTTCTCCCTGTAACTTGCATAAGAACAGAAAAGTAGATTATGTGGTTTCTTAATAGTTCTTCACAAAGAGGCTTCTGTTTCTGACAAATGGTTTATGCAAATGTATTCTCTGTACTGCTTCAAGCAGTACTCATGGAAAAATGACATTTTGCAATAGGGAACAATGAATATTCAATGCATCATTTCTTAGGTAAGCTAATGGACAGCTTGTATTCCATGGCCGCTGCCATTCTCTAATTTTGAAATTTTGACAGAGGGCAGGGAAGTATCAACCAGCAGTGGGAGCTGAAAAGCACTGGCTTTCAGCCCTTCCAACAGTATTCCAAGAAAGGCAATTTGGGACTTTAAATTGCAGACTAGAGGAAAATTTTCAGTTTCTGCAATCTCAACTAAAGGGCTGTTTTACAAAGGGCAGTACGGATAAAAAAAATCTAGCTGCATCCTTGAAGTCATAGCTACTGCTGGACTGTGGAAGGGCAAGAGGGTGAAGGCTTCACAAAAGCCTCCCACAGATATTAATCCCTGGTGTGAATGGCACAAAAAAGAGGCAATTTGAAATGTACAGGCTGTATCTTACAGGCCTTATTCATACAAGCAGGCACGCTGAAGTCAATGGCTTTGTTTGTATTGGGCTAGGCCTTGCCTGAGAGCAAAGGCTGCATGAGGAGCCCTCATTTTGCAGTCCAGTTCAGAAAGGATGGGTTGGCAGTGGGAATTTGACCTTTTCATGACAAAACCGACTTAAGCCACCCGTTCACATACAACTGCTATATATAAATGATAGTGTTAATTTGATAGAGAGCAAGAAACCAAAAGGAGTAAGAAAGACAAGTTAAAGTAGCTATAATGTAAATGTTTTAAGCCTCCTTTGTCTCTCATGCACCTCACGTGACAGCAGTAAGCTGTTTGAGTTGAGTCCCATGAGTGAACATAACAGTTTAGGGAAAATAGTCAGGCTTCACTGTCTCCTCCTCTCTCCTCTGCACTCCTGCATTTTTTCACAAACATTTTTCTGGTTTGGAGATAGGATGCAAGTTGTTCTCAAGAGTTGTTCTCAAGAGTAAGGGAATCTCAGCTTGTCTAATTCCTTAGCCATTTGTATTTTGTACTTAGTAGTCTTCTACAGTTACCAGAAAGCTGGGTAACTGTATCTTTGAAACTTAGACACTTGGAGATAAAGAATCGTTCATAAAATCTTCATGCAGATTGAAAAGAGGATCAGATCTCTTACGTTCATTTACAGTAAAGATATTCAGTGTATGAAGCAGAGTAATTAATACCTTTGATTGTTGAGCTCTTCAAGTTTGTCACATTAAGTGCAATTGGAGATTGAAAAACAATTTCATGCATATAAATGTCTGATAGTAAGTACACTTGATTAACAGGTGACCTCAAAAGAGACATTTTGGACATGCTTTAAAACTTGCATTCCAAACTGTGAATTTAACAGCAATGTTGTAAAAAAATAGACACATTAGATATTTTATTTCCACACAGTCATATGAAGTAAATAGCCCGAATTCAGTGTTCAGTTACCTCACCATGATTCCTGAATTAGTTCAACCTATATAATCCATTCATTCAACAAGGTAATTGTGGACCAGAATTCAGCAACTGAGATTGGAGATCCTGCACTACAGGATCAGATAGCACTGGATCTGCCTCTGTTGTTTTTACAAACTATGTCCAGAAAAATCAGAAACTTATTGCTTAGTCCAGATCTATATAACAGTAATACACGTCAAAAAGATTTCAGTATTGCACTTTTTTTTAGTTCCATCAGCAGAGGTGCTTTAAGAAACTTTCCTAACTAACTGTTCAAGAGGTGAGTAATAAAAAATTCCAATCTACATGTAGCAATATCATCCACTGCTAGAGGTGGTGATCTTCAAGGTATAATCTTCAAGGATGGTGAAAAGCCCTACCTTCTTTGTGGAGCCTGAGGTTTTGCTAAATAGATGTTTTTAATGGCCTTATGTGGGCTGTATCTGCTAATATCAAGATTCTAAGCTGAGCATTGTTTCCAACTTCCCTTGGACTGCATTTCTGGCTGATGAACAAACAAATATTGAAGGTAATTCACAGAGGAAAAAATTACTGAAAACACCAAAGACATGTTCCATTTGTAGATTTAATTAAGATATCATGTCAATAGAAAAGCACTCTGTCACAGAATAACGATTTCCTGCTGCTGTATATGCATCAAGCCAAAGCTGAGGAGTCTATTTTCAAAGTAGGAGATACTGGTCCTGCCACAGCTGCCAAGGCAAGTGATATGACGCTCTTGTAGATAATGACTGGAGTTGGTTTGATAATTTAACCTTGTGGAAATCCTGAACTGCTGCTTGACAGAGAGGAGGAGAGTGTCAGAAGAAAGGTCATGTCTGTACTTACTGTTTCCCTCGAGGTCAGTTGCTGGCCACTGTCAGACATCGCAGCCAGGGTGACTGGCTTTTTGGTCAGACCCATCAGGGTCATTTTGGAGACATGAAAGTTGCCTGGGTGACAGGCTTTCAGTGTCACCACAGCTTTGGACACCTATCTTCACGTGATCCTTTGAAAGCCAACAGGACCTTTCGAAACCTAACTGCTGCTTAGTGTGGGGGAAGGTGCCGGAGTTTGTCTCATCTGCCCATTTGCTTACCTGGCACCATTCAGGAGAAGTCCAATTTACCTCTAACATAATTCACAGCTGGGCGTTCTCACAGTGTAAAACCATGGCCAAGAAGCTGCACAGCTCACTGTGTCACAGCTGGGAAAAAGAAGGAGATTAGACAGGACAGAGTAGGTGGAGAACTCATGGCAGCTCCCCAGGGGGACGATAGTCCTCTGAGACCTGTACAGAGCCTAAACAGGTAAGGAAAGCCTTTTGCAACATGTATCGAGGGCCAGAGTGAAGGAGAGATTTGGGTTGCCAAATCCAGTCCCGATTACTCTTTCCCTCACTGGTGCATTCAGCTCATGCTATGCACAGCAGAGGCTTTAGACCAGCTAACTTATTTTTAGAAAGTAAAAGGCCAGCTAGGTTATTTTCAGCAAATAAAAACGAGTCGTTATTTTGACTTGCAGTTTCCAGGGACTATTCCCTTCTGATGAATGAATAAATAGGTATGTACGCATCTTAAACACTAAATGGTAAGATGTCCTCAGTTTGCCCAAATTATTGCATGTCAAGTTGCAGCTAAAAAGACAGTATTCTCATCTCTCCACCAGGCTACTTCATATGTTGTAAATAAAACCTCGAAGCAGACAAAGCCAGAAAACACTGTGTCCCAATAACTTTCCCCAGACAGGCACAGATAGGTGCTATTATGTTTGCAAATCACGTTTCTGACACTGAGCCTAATGTGAAGAGAAAATGCCTTTTTTAAGTTTTCTTGACCAGAATCAACACCAAGACTGTAACAGAAATTGGAGTGTAAACTCAGGTTCCTATTATTGTAACCTCAAAGTTTCTCTCAAATTCCTTCTTGGAAGTCATGCTTGCCCTACTTAGAAAGATACTAAAATACTTCTTACATAACTGCTCAGGAAAAGCTGTACATGGGGAATAAAGTACTGAGCTGGCATTAATTTCATTTTACTCTAGTGTTCTGCAATATGACATATTTTACATCAGCTCTACTGCATCAGGTTCTTCTGTCTATCAACTTAAAGAGAAAAGTTTGACATTAAATTTATTTCTTGGATAATACACTAGATGTTTCTGAAGTCTACACTGAAGCATGAAGTGATAGTGTCTGTTGAAGCCATCAGTTCTTATTGACAAGTCTGGTTAAATTATCAGGTTGTATGTAATTTTATTTGAGTGTAGGAAAATGAAGGTTATAGCCAAGAGCTTGGTGGGGTTTTCTTTCCTGAGATGATGATTTATTCATTTTGGCTTCAATAGCTACGGTGTCAGGCGTATTTTATATTTTTCCAACTTTGACACTTCAAACATTTGATTTCCCTTTGCAACTTCCAACCTAAAACATGTTTCCCATTATATATATTCAAGTGACTTGCACACACTGACTCATGAGGCTGGTTTTTATTTTCACAAAATATATAACCCTATTTGAATAAAATACAGATGGTGCCCAGTACATTAAACACAGCAAATTTGCCATTCCCTCCTTCATCCCCTCTATGTTCTGTTCCCCAGATTTTCTGTGGCTGTATGAAATCTTATCAGCCTCAACAGCTCTAAGAGGACATGGCAACAGAAATTTGATGCCATTCATGTACGCTTTGCTACAATAAATAATGTGCAGTTTCTTAATTATTAGTATTTTTCCATAGGATTCTGTGTTTGGAGCTCTGCTTTAAAGTGGGCTGCATGCCCCTTGGAAAGTACTGAACAGCCAGCTTCACGTGGTCCTGTGGTAGAGTTTGAATTAAGGGCAATCAACATGGAATATGGCACCAAATAACTTTCCTTCCAAGGTGACAGCTGGAGCAAATTCAGCGACCTCTTACATTGCCAAACAATTTTTGAAGGAAAAAAAAGGCAACATACTAATAGTATAGTAAATTAACAGAGTAAATTAGTAAAAACTGCTGAAATTAGTTGAAGAAAAATTGTTCTGGGTTTGCTATGAAAACATAAGTATAAAACATAGTATACACACGCATAAAATTTACTTGGAATGCACAAGATCTAGGTTTTCTAATAAGATTCTATCGGCATCACTAGATGGCATTGGAGGGTGCTTTATCTCATCATGGGAAAAAGGTAGCTTTTGTCAGTAATCCACAGTAATTTTTATTAGGAATACTAGTAGTTAAGGAATTTATTCCAAGCAAGCTGAAGGCATGTTCTATGCAACTTTGGTGAGGGACTTCCAATATGAAGCAAGAACCAAGGCTGGCTGAGCTGTCACTGCACTGCAATTTCCTTTGTCACACACAAGGAGTCCACCGTCTCTGAGCTAGACCTGGAAGACTGAAATTCAGACAGAAATAAATTCCAGAGTGTACCGAAGAAACTGAGAACTGATATTACATGGGCTGGTGACTTCAGAGAGGTAAGAGTTAATCTGTTCCTGAGATTTAGGGTGGAATTTTTGGTGCTGCATATTTGGTTTTCCCCCACAGTAAATCATACAAATATTATTATATAAATTGTATCTCTGTTTTTCTTACACCTTTTTTACTATATAGTTCTCATGTCCCTTTCCTATTACTTTCAGAATGAGATGTGTTTGCCATCCTGTGATTTTTTTTTCACCATCAACATCCACTTTGGAATTACTGCTAATTTTAGTCACCTACTCTTGTCCATTGATTGTTACTGCAAAGAAGCCACACAGAATCAGTTGCACCACAGCTACGGTGGTTTCTGAATTGCAAGATTATTATTACACTTATAGAGTTCTCTTTTATTCATACTCTTTAGTAGTTGGTAAAAAGAAGCAAAGAGGAGTTTGTTCCCATATGAACACATGATTCTGGGAACTTGGTCTTTAAGAAATGGACTGTGTATCAGAATAATTATAGGTCATGGAACATATGTTGTAACATAAGGCAGCAAAATGGTGATTTCTTTTCATATCTGCCACCTTGACCCACAGTCTAAGTCATTAAACTTTTCAATTCTCCAGGTAGAATGTACAAAGTCTGTTCGCAAATTCATTGCCTATTCGACAAAATGAGCATTATTTTTTGCCTCTGTAATATTCGCTCTGCTAAGAGCTGTCTTTTATCAAAATTCTATAATGAATCAGAAATCAGAGCCATATACAGATTAAAACCTGACATTTAATTGAAGTGTTTCCATTCTTCAAACAGGCTTTAGGTTTGTTACTCTTAGGACTAAAGGACAGGATGGTAAAACATGTAGAAAAAGTAGCATTCGTGCTGATCAACAGCTTGTGTCCAAGAATGAGGCAATACCTGCTAGTAAGTCATATAAGGTTTTTAATAGGTCATGAACTCGCACAAAGCCAATGTCTTGTATAAAACATTAAGTACACCCACTTCTAAAAGTGCTACTGTGCCCCTGGTCACCTATTTGTCTGACTGGCTGCTCTGCATTCCTTCTAGTGTATTTATAGAAAGCTGCAATTCATAAATACCAATTTGTACCATTATCTTCATACATGCCAGGTACTTGTAATATTGAAAACTGGAAATTGTTCTTAGGGCATACCTGAAGTTAGCAGAAAGATGATAAATAAGAATGGCATCATACCTGTTAAACAGTGAGTGTAAATGTGTAGAACTCTTATTCCTTTCCTGAAATTATTTATTAAATAGTAAGTCTTTAATTTGCTGTATCTTGCTAAAGCTTCCATCTTAAAGTAAGGTAACTCTTCATGGTGTCATTGTTTAAGTCTCACAGGAACCTACACACGTGCTCACACACACACGTGTGTGTGTATATATGGGAAAATCGGTGTATTTTTCCTCACTTACATGGTCCAAACATTTAGGTCCAAGAGGCAGGTTTTATTAAGTTCCCACTCCATAGATGCTTTAAAATCTAACAGTCTGATTCTGTTTTCTGTGAACATAAATCAAGGATTAACTGAATTACACTGGTAAAATCAAGCCAAGATCAGATTCCGGCTTTATCATTCCAAGAAGCCAAGTTTAGTCTTCCTTCTCAGCCTCACAGTCATTTGCTGAAAAACTGTGGTTAGCAGGGATTTTTTGTTTAAAAGCCGCAATTTCTAATAAATGTGTTGTTTGCCCTCTGGCTTGACATCAAAGACAGTTTCATAATGAGGGTGGCTCCTACTGAATTATATTTCCCCTCAGTTTGCATGGGGAAGTGGGGCACCTATTACACACAGGCAATTGTTGACTGCATGCAACTACAAAGGGAGGATATAAAACAGTTTGTTTCCTTCACGTTTTTAAAATACAGCTCTTAAAAGCATCCATGTCAACTTGAAAAAAATCACTTGTACTTACTTGCAAGAAGCCTACTTGTTAGAGTTAAGATGCCAAGGTCCATGTCTGTGCCAAAGAAAGGATATGGACCCTACGTGGCCTGGGAGCTCTCAGAGGCAGTCAGCCTGAACCAGCCCGATGTGTCTCACTCCTGCTTAAAACTCAGAGGAGAAAAAGATGTTTTCTTAAAAAAAGAAGGATCAAATGATCACATCTCAAGAAACATTAAGCAGAGTGTGATTGTAAAGTCTTTATATACTGCCTGCTTTTCACAAATCTTCCTCTTCCTCTTTGAGCCCCATTTTCTTCTTTCTGCAGTTGACTGATGAAAACTTCAGTTGAGCCTTTTCAACACGAATCTGTTTGACTTCTTTCAACAGTGTTTCACATCTTGACCAAAAGGTTAGGGATAAGTTTTCCTGGAAAAACTTGTGAACAGTCTTGCCACTCCATTTTTCCTCCCCCCCCCCCCGCCCCAGTAGTAGGTTTTAGTTAGTCTTCACAGAATTTACTGCTAAAGAATACAAGATAAGACTCTTCCTACTAAAGTTTGAATATCCTTGTATTCATATATTTCTTCCTGACAGGTGACATAACATGATCTCTGGATCTTCACTATCATCTTCCATCTGCTTTGAATTACAAGTCCTTTAAATCATTTGCTTAATCTGAATTATTATCAACAAGTGTGTCTTTTTTGCTTTAAATAGCAACTGTGCATGAAAGCGTGGGGCCTTATAAACATTACTAGGGTCAGCACCAGTAGAAGTGGAGTAAGAGTATATATTTTGCCTCCCTCCAATTTTCCTTGTAACTCATGCCTCCTGCGTGTCCCCAGGTGTCTGTTACAGCAGGCCGTGGGAGAGCCGCCGTGCAGGGCAGTCCCACTGGGAGCTGCTGGGGCTCTGCTCTCCATAACCATAGTAGCAGAAGGAGCCCACATGGCTAGCTGTGTTTTTCAGGATGCTTCTCTGACTGACTGATTAGTCACTGTCTACTCCTTTGCTCACCTGGTATGGACACAAGGCTGCATTGACTTATCGTGAGCTGTGGTACAAGTTGATAAGGTGGATTTCAGAGGCAGGGACAAGGTCTTCAGTGTGCACCTACCATGGGCAGGTCCTGCTCCATGACAGCGGTCCCCAGCAGTTACCACACTACATACAGTAACTGGCAATAGGAAGACCTGCTTTCACTCCAAGCTGCTGTCCTCCCTGCACCCCACTCTGCCATCCTTCTCACAAATCTTACAGGAAACTTGGTGGTCAGGGCTGGCAGAAGTACTAAGCAAAATGCCTCAGTGAAGCAGCGAGAGGCAGGGCAAAGCACATTAGAAATAGTTGTACTTACACTAAACTCCTTTATCTCATGTCAGAAGAACATTTTTCTCAGAGTCTTCACCAGTGTCTCAGTGCCCATCCAACGTCCTTCACCCTCTATACAAACTTAGCTGAGCACCTCAGCTGGCAACAGGGCCCACTTGTTTTCAGGCTTTCTCTCAGGGTGATGATTGCTCATGGTGATACCGCTAATTTCACCACAGGTTTCTCTTAGGTGTGATGCAAGTTGTAACAACCTGTTTCTGGAGCTGAACACATGAGACCTCAGCTTTCCACTTAAAAAGATGCATTGAAGCTGGGGAGAGGCCTTTGAAAAATGACCAGAGACAAAGCAGTAGGCTCAGACAAGATACAGAAAAATAGAAGAACACATTTTTATTTTGGTCTAAGCAAAGACCAAAGCTCTCGGCGTGTCTCCGCTATGACCCTGAGGATGTCAGCCCGGAGGTGATGCTGAGCAGTGACTGCTTCACTGCCTGGAGCCTGCTCCCAGTGGTGGGGCTAGTGTCACCCCTTCACTAGTGTCACCCCTTCAGCAAGCTGTCACGGAGACGGTGGGCAGCTCCTGGAGGTGCCCTGAGCCACAGCCCCACCAGGGCAACGTGGCGCTGGACTGGACCGAATGCTCAGCACAGCCCCTCGCAGAGCTGCAGCACCCACTGCTTCACATGGCTCTCACTTCTCCAGATTAACTCAACATCCTGTTTAGCACTTCATTTTGTGCACAGCCAATTGGTTTTTCACTGAGGAAATAAGCTCTCCGTGTTCAGCGTGACACATACATAAATACATATGCACATACACACACGTGCATGCACACACACAGACATCAGTCCTTTAAAGCCCTGTGGGTGTCTTCTTTCATATTTCTACCCTGTGGCTTGACAAAGCCAGGAAATGTAAAAAGCAGTCAAAATGTTAGGGGGAAAAACAGATAGAAATGCCTTTTCCACAGAAAACGTGGAGCAGCTCCCAGGCTGACTGGCCCAGACCTGCCAGCTCACTTTGTGCCTTGCTTCCTCCTCCTCCTCCTCCTCCTCTGTGGCTTCTCAGGGGTTTCCATGCCACAAGCGCCAGTCAGGCACTTTGCTGAATCAGACCCACTGCTGCCAAAGACACTTTCTCCCCATAAATTCAGACTTTTACCAGTGCTTATTACAGCTATTAAATTCACTTATTGTAGTATCACGCCTCTCTTATTAAGATTTTAATCAGCATTTCCACTGGAAAGCCTTACTCTCAAAGAGTTATAAAACTGCCTGTATAAAGTTGATTACTGCTGAAATTTAGAATCCAGCTTCTTCGCTCACGGCTATGTTTCTTTCTTGCTTACTTGATTTCTGTTTGCAAAAGCTGATGTAAATTGGTTTGGCAAGTTTGTTTAATTCCAAGGATAAACAATTCCTGACTTAAGAGGCATTTTTTTCTGGTGCGTGGAAAGCGATGGAATGAAATTATCCTAAGTTACCTGACTACAATATTAAAGAATTACCCCGGATATCTTTTTTTTCCTGTTAAATGTTGATATTTTTTACCTAGGAATGCAACTAAAGAATTTAACCATTCACATTGTTTTTAAGCACTGAGTATTTTTGGAATGGTGTACAGTGCTTAATGGGAAGGCAATCACAGAAGGTTAAAGACTTTCAAAATACACACCAGCGCCTAAATGCCAACAACCCATATCACTTCAATGAACTGTGCAGTATGTGTTGGCATGATTTATGTAGCAATTTTAAAAGAATCTGTAGTATTTGTTTATTACCAGAGCATGATTGATGGGTTCCTAAGTGCACGGCGACACAATCAGCTGAGCTATTACGGCTGGGAGTTTGATAATTTGTGAGTTACAGCCATTACAGCATGTCATTTCAGTCACTTGCCAGAAGTCGTTAGGGTATCAGTGACCTCAGAGAAACCGGTGAGACGAGACCCGCGGCCGATGGTGTCACTGTCGGACCACCTCTCCTGCATGGTCACACTGCTGCCCAGCTGCCTTGGCTCTCCTAGTCTCCTTCCCTGACCCTCCTTGGTAAAGAAAATACACCATTTAGCCCAAGGAACAACTCCTTCAGGTTCTGCTCTCATCCTCACCCCTTCCGAATGTTAGAAGACTGGTACCAGTGTGACTCAAGCCACAGGGTAGGAAAGGCTGCTCTAGTGTTGTCTTCTGACAGTCACTCGCTTCGTGACAGGCAACCACGTAGACAAAGCCACCATGTACCCTGGAAATACACCCTTCACTGGGAGCCACTGGAACAACCTCAGTTCCTTCCTGGGACAAATAGCCCAGGCTTAAGTTTACATACAATACATTATGTCTAAGTCTTCACTGGATTTAGGCATTTATTTGCAACACAAAAAAATCAAGTATGAAAGAAATTGTATTTATCTTTTATTTTTCTTTTTTTTTTTTTTACAAAAATAAACAATTTGAGAAACAAAAGCACATTTATTTTCCTGACTGTACAAACTACAAAACAGTATGACATTGGTCACTTTAGCACTTACTTTATTGCTTTCACTGAAAGCAAATTCTCTAGACACACCATGCCTGTAAAACGCATTTTATATAGAATTAAGGCTAGCATTCATTTGACATTATTAAGGTCATTTACTTCTTTCACTCTAAGAATTAGCAAGCAGTGCCTTAGAAAACCAAGGATTTGATGATAAAAAATACAAATAACTGCCAGATAGTCATTAAACTAGTACTGTTCCACCAGCTGGATTGCTTTGCTAGTCTGTCAAAGATGTGGCTTCCTGAACAATTCAAACTTAATTCAACAAAAGTCTTAAGCACAGGCTTAATTGTAAGCATATGCTTAGGCCTATCCCTATTCAGCAAAGCACTGGGCACTTGGTTAAGTCCCTACCCTTTTAGTGGGACTATTCATATGTTTATGTGATTCGCTAGACCTACGAAATGGCTCTTTTAAATTAAAAATGAAACTTTATGATAACATTGGAAGCAAAAATGAAAATTAGCTACAGTCTTGCAATTCTAAACATAACCAATTCCTTCCTTTTGACAAATATGCCAGCATTGCATTTGATAGCTTTAACACAAATGCTGATTGTCTTCAGTAACGTTTGCTGTTCAGCTTACAAACTGATATGCTTCAGTTACTGTGTTGTGATTGTACGTGCCCAAATAAATATCAGCGCGGAGGATACAGACTTCGCACAGAAATTATCAACTTTCATCCCTGTACACACACATACAGGTCAGAAACGGTTTGCTAACCTTGGTTAGAAAAGCCAGAGCTGCCAGCTGATTTATAACCAAAATTATAACCTAACAGTGTATCGTATCTTGTATTTTGCTTTGTTTTTTTTAAAAAAATCACATTTTCAAAATGTTGTTTTATTGCACGTTCATCCTGGGCATGCAGGTTATTTCTTTAAAGTTTTGTTTAGCACTCTATAGATTAGAATGAGTAATAGTGCAATTATCTCTCCGGCCACAGCCGCCTTCTACCTAACAGCTGCCTATATTTATACACAAACAGCTCTTGTCACTCACACGTCAGAGTGAGCCACTTTAGGTGTCAGTCAGTCACCTTCACATATGTTATCTTGTCAGGATCAGGCATGATATGATTTGAGGCCGTCTTGAAGAAGACAAGCTGCCGACCTGCACCGAATAGGAAAAGGGGAGGTGGGAGGAGGAAGCGGGGAAGGGAAAAAAAAAAAAAAATTAGAAGTGATGAACAAAAGGTTGCCTATCTTAAAATACTGACATTTCATATTCTTCTTCAACCTATGCATTTTCAGGAAACCCAAGACTGAACTCTCTCTTAACTTCAACTGGTATAAACCTGAAATGCTTTCGTCTAAAATGACACCAAATCTCCCCTGGTTTCAGTATGTTTACTCTTATCTAATTATGGTCAAGATAGAGCTGTCCACAGCTAATATGGTAAACGAAGGAAAGGTCTGAAGATTTTAATACAAATTTCACATGATCTTTAAAAAAGTATTTAAAGACTCTCCAACTGATCAAAACAGGCTTGAGTTCAGGGCTTAAATGAAGGACATTGATTTGAGTGTACAGGAGCAGAATCATCTTTGCGTGCTTGAATCTTTGCAAAACTGATCAGTGCAATGTATGTTAAACACGACTTTCTCTGAAATAGCTCTTGCTGATCACTTTGTAGCTCTGGGTTTTAAACAAGCTGGAACAAGGTTTCTACTCCTCAAGCAAAAAGCACCAGCAAGTGATAACAGCCTGGGTTAGTGTAAGGCATCTGCCAGATATACATCCAAGGCCAGTGGGGGCTGCGTTTGGTGAGGTTTCACTCACTGGTATTTGTGGGAGCCGCAGTACAGTTCTTGTGTCTCCCCATGCTTAATGACCTGGCATCTTGTTCACAGCCCTGCCTCTCGAGGAGTACCTGCCGTCCCACGGACCCGCACTGTCATTGCCTTTCCTTGCAGAGATACTTGCCACATCTGTTCAGCCTCTGCCTTCCCTCTCTCTAAACTTCAGATAATCAAATGCTATTTACTCCCAGCTGCCTCTCTAGGGGGCTCCCATAACACTATTTTCTTAAAAAGTAGCACATGGCAAATGGGATGCCTCAACTACTGAGCAAATTTCCGTGCCGCAGGTTTCAGGGACTCAAGTGCTCATGCCTCAGGAACACCAAGGTAAAGGGAATGCTAAATAGGACTAGAAATATTGCTACTATGTCTCATTTGCTTTTAATATTGTAACCTCAGACAGGAGCTGCTCCAAACTTCCTATGAATTTCCCTGTGCCATAATAATTACTTTTTTAGTATATTAATTAACTACAATAGTCTGACTATAGACAGACTGACATGATGACCTAGTAGTCACTGGTTAGCCACAGGCAAGGTTAATATAAATTAGTTTTTTCTAGGTTCCATGGAAGTCTCTGTTTGTACCTCCCAGAAGCACAAAAAATGCAGAAAGCTGTAGCAGTACACTACCTAAAATACTCTGAAACATGAACTATCTAAAGTTTCTAGTTGCTAGTGACGCTTTCAGAGCTGGGGACCCGCTAGCCATGTATATAGGCCTGGCTGTGGTGTGTATTTATGTTGCTCAACTAAACACAACTAAAGCACCCAACTGCACCGGGGTAGATTTTGACTTCAGGTTAAGATATGAGATTGCAGAGGTACAGACAGAAAGCTGAGCCTCCGAGCCTAAATAACTTGCCACACTGGGTGCAGTGTGCCCAGGGGATGGGGCCAGCCGCCGGGACATGCGGCTCTCCGGGGCACGTGGGGAAGGGGCGCGGGGTTGGGAGCCGGCTGCGGCATTCCGCTCTTTGAACCCCGCAGCCACTCTGGAGCTGCAGCTACCGGAGATTTTTAGCAGAGACTTGTAACATTTTTGTTTCTCAGATTGCTCTGGAGCGAGTTGCTTGAAACAGGCGCAAGTATGGTGCAGAAGCAGCACGCCAGGGCCAACTCTACACTTGATGTCAATCGGCACCGACTGCCTGCCTTCAGGGGAACCACACTGGGATTGCCAGGCCCACAGACCTTTTGGAAAATGTATTTCTCTTTTCAACAAGTGTATTCTGTTAGACAAGAAAATGAGTTGCGGTAGCAAATGGGATTTTCCCCTGGAAGTTCTACTCCTGCTACATCTACTTCTGCCTGGTTTTAAACCCTCCCTTCTCACTGTTCTTTAGCCAAAGCCCTACTGCCAGAAGCACGATGCTCCCACCAGCAGCAGGGCATCTCTGACACCGGCCGGGAAGTCCCAGCTAGGCACACAGAAGAACCTGTTTGGTTTTGTGTCAAACTGCAACAGCCATTGGGATTGGAAAGATTTATTTAAATCCAGATGTTGGACCACGTCCTGCACATTTAACTGCGGAAAGAGGTCACAGGCTTTTGTTGTGGTTTCTGCTGCTGTGTTTTAAAATAAAATTTCAGACCTCGCGGTTTGGACACCTATGGTCCATGTGCCGTAGCGCTCTGGTGCCAGCTCCCCTGAGTCCGTCGGCAGGTTTCTGCTCCCCCGACAGCTGGCAAAGAGAAGCCCCACCAAAACCGAAACTGCCTCAGCTGGAGCTTCAGAAACTATCCCACTTCTAGCTGCTGCTGGCGGCTCCCACAGCCCAGCACAGCATGCTCCCTAAACTGTATTAAAACACTTAAAGCAGCCAGAATACGTGACTCAGCTGCTGCTTCTGCTCCGCAGCATCCGCAACCTACCTGTCCAAGTTGTCTGGTTAGTTAGGACGAAAGCTTTGCACTGGGAGTAGCTGTCACAGATCTCAATGGCTTCATTGACATCAAACACAGAGAGGAGGCAGCCCTTATGATGGTAAGATGGCCAGCATCTGTAGTTCTCATCAGGAATAAAAGCTTCAGGCACCCGTCTGTACTCTGCAAATAACCAAAGCAAAGCAATCACTTTCAAAGCTCCAGCAAACTGCTTGTTTTTAACAGGCAAGGTTTATTATAACAGCTTAGGAGCAGGATATATGATGGAAAAGGTGACGGGCTAGACTGTACCAGCCCCGGTTTACTCCCAAATGTGTTTATAGCTCTGCACCTTACTTCCTTTTCCTTTCCTCCTTTCTTCTTCTCACCTTTTTCTCCAGAAAGCGTCTGTAAATAAACAGTCTGTGCACAAAACCCTTTCCCCTTCCTCACTGCACAGGCGAGGCTTTGGTTTTATGAGGAGTTTTACAGGAAGAATGTCCCATTGAATAAACAGCATCCACTTGAATGAACTGACTCACTGTCCTACTTCTTAACAGTGAGCAGGATTGTCAGGGTGAGACCCGACCAGGCGTTCCCAGCCCTCCCTCTCCCTCAGAAGAGCATGCTATTTTCCTTCAGCTCCTTTAGAGAAGGAAGAAAAGACAGGCTTTTAATTAAGCAAACTTTTTTTGCTTGCTCAGATTAGTACAAAAGGGGAGTTTCTTGATGGGCCTCCGAAGAGAAGGAAAAAAAAAAGTAGCGGGAGCATGTCAGCATGGTCCTCGCCCAGCGCCTCCGCGCTGCCCTGCCGATTACTCCTCTCCCTTGGCTGCCGTTCAGTCTCACTAGCCTTTATGAGCTGCCTCTTGTTCTCTGTTCACAGCTCCTCTCACTTTCCCAGCCGCTGACGGGGGTTCCTCTAATGAATGCATCAGCAAATTCAACTAATCATTTATAAACATTTCTGTTTAGCGTCCAGACGCACAAATTGATGGTTCGCTCCTGTCTCCCCCCGCTACATCCTATTCAAAAAAATAAATAACATTCTATATTTCTTCTAATTGTATCTATCATGGAAACCAGAGCTGCCGGCCCTGACTCACAGCCTATTCTTAAGTCACTTTGGTTCAGGCATTTTCTGCCTGAAATTGCAGATTCAGCCCCTTAATATTTCACACAGCACACAGTACGAACACCACCGAGTCAAAGGCGAGTGTGTCTACTACTCTAAACTGCCAGTATTTCAACTGGGAAAAGAAGTATACATCCACAAGTGCTCGTTCACACCACACAGTCTGAAATAGTGGGAAACAAATGCAGTAAATGCATTCTATTTTAAGCCTGGCTCAGTAAAAGTATCATAAGAAACATTCCCAAACAACAAGCAAAATCAAAGCTGATCATGTCCCACTTAAATCAAAGGCAAAAAAGTTTTCATTAATTTAGAAAAAGCAGACTCACACAGATGAAGAAACTAAAACCCAAATAAAAATGCAATTTTACATTACAAATGGTCATGTCTCCATAAAAAATACATATGTATTTATTCTGAAGAAAAGTCACAGCATAAATCAAACTGCTACTAGCTGGATAGGTAAAGTCCCTTTTTTTAAATTTCTGTATCAAATGTACAGTGTAACAATAATTGAATGTAACTGAATAATATTCTCTATCTCTGTATGGTCACTGCTGAGTATTGATTTGTACCTCACAGCCAAGGTCAGTAAAATGATATGTGCAAATGAAATGCAAAACAATCAATTCATTATTGTCAGCACCATATACAATAATCTGTATCAGCATGCGTGCCGTGTTGACTGGGTATAAAATGTGACTATTCACAACTTTTCTTTGCACGGCTACAGAAGTGCCACCTAACACTGCACTGCGCCAAACCTCACGCCACAGAGGACGTTCACAGAATGACGGCACTTGCTGCAGCAGAAGAAGATGAAGCATCTGCCTGATTCTCTGCGTCAGCAGGGAGCGTGCACCAGCCCTTCCCGAGGGTGTCCTCAGAGCCCATCGGGCTCCACACCGGGGCTGGGAGAGAACTGCAGCATCCCTCGGCACGCCATCAGGGCACTAACCAGAGCAGCCCCGTGTCGCATCATGTATTTTTCTCCATGCAAGGCAGAAGCCCAACTGGAAGATACTTATTTTGAATTATCATTAAATTTTTAAACTCTTCTGTGCCCAGATATGCCTCTTAATATGCCTATAGCACTTTCTTTCTTCTCAACAGTTCCCGGTACAGCTGTCAGGGGTTAGGCTCTCAACTGACATAAACAGATTTCAAAAGAGCAGCAGTGATTTACATGACCTGAGGCTCTGTTAGAGGTAGGAGATAAAGTTCTCTCATTCCATTGACTTTTTCAAGGTGACCGAGCCTGGTAAATCATTTGGGCAGCTTGGACACATTAATCGACAGAGTTGGGCCAGCAATAACTGTGATGGTGATGGCAAGCTCCTGGCTTGCAGGTGCAAGAAAGGATGCAAACCCCCACGCCGGTACCTAGGGTGGTCTCACCATGCAGCAGAGCCCTGTGGCTGTTCCTACTCTCCTTGCTGCTCCCTGCCAGTTCCTACACAAGGAAGCCACCACCATCTGCATGACTCATGGGAACAGGGCAGCGTAACAGGTACACAGCAGTGTGACCCACATGCAAAGAGCATTTTCCTTGGCTGGGAGATCATCGAGCACCCGACAGGTGAAAATACAGCCACCAGAGTCTAAGGGAAAGCACAGAGTGAGTCACACAGCCTCTACGAAGGCAGCTTCTGGCAGCTCCCCCGAACTGGCACAGACCGCTGAATGCCTGCAGTTTGGGGATCTGAGCCTGCTGCCTACAGGGAGGGGAGTGGGATGCAGCGAGGGGGAAAGGCAGGAAGGCAGCAGGGGCGGCTGGCTGCCTGGGAGTGCCTTCCCCCAGGAGCATCCCGATGGGAAGGCAGCCACGAGGAGCAGAGAGCGGGACGTGCGATGGCCCCGCACCCTGGCTCACACTCCCAAACCAGCCCAGCACTCCCACCGCCCTGGGAAGCCAACACGGGATCTCCTCTTCCAACTATTACAGTCAGAACTGATCAGAAAGTCATTGCAACACCAAGCGCTGGTCTGGGGAAACCGCACTTCTCTCCAAAACTCACTTTATCTCGAGCAGAGCAAGGTACCTGCCTTCTCCGTTTGCACGGCAAAGGCAAATATCCCTGGAATCTCTTATTTACACAGCAACAAACTAGGGAGCTGACCCCTTAGCCCTTATTTGTACGAGTTGTGAAGAAATGCACTCCTCACATGAACTAGAAGGACGCTCCTGAAGGATGCCCCTCCACTGAGATGTGCTCTGGCCATGACATTAGCCCCAGCCCACAGGAGAGCTGGGCTTCCCCTACAACTTTAAATGATCGTCTTGATCACTACAGTGCGGTTACTTCCTCAATTAAGCAATACTCCACTGGTTTAAAGACAGCTCCAGCTCAGGTTTTTGTCCTGCCAAGACCTGAGACTTGCTTAAATGGAGTCCGTGGAATTTGAAGGCTCACGGCAGTAAATCACATCATAAAAAGGTCAAAGTTCTGGTCGATTTCCAGACTAATGGTGTTTAAAACCAATAAATACTTGCCTAATACTACAAATGCAGCTATAAATTTACACTTTTGCATACATACACGTAGCTTGACACAAAGTACATAAAGTCTATCAAGGTAATGGCAAGGAACAGGTCAGAGAAATGCAAGATGTTCCTACCGGTATCACAACTGAAAAAGAATCCTTTTCTCCATCTACTGGTTTTGTGAGGATTGAAGCAAATAAATGCAATGCAGTAAGCCTGATCTTGATGTCGCTTACAACAGATTTACTCCAGCTTAACGTACAGGAGCTGATTCCCTGCTCACAGTTATACAAATAAATCCTACGAGGAAAACGTTTTTCCTGCCCTGTAAACATTGTAAAACTTCAACATATCTTGCTATGCTGAATCTGGGAAATCCTCAAAAGTTTTGTTTTGTCATATTTTTAATAGTTTTAAAATATTTTTACAAGTTTGCTCTGGTCAATCAAAACACACTGTTTCGATCCCACCAAAATCTCAGGAAGTTTGTTACAGCACTAGCCAGTCCCCATGACAGCCACAGTGATATTCAAACCAAGCACCTTCTCATGACAGGTGAGAGGCATCTTTAAAAGCAATCTGCAGCATCACTGACCAGTGCAACAGCTATAAAAGAAAGTCAATGCTTTAAAATCTTATTCTAAATTTTTTCCATCAAAAGTCACCTGCGTTGTCCCAAAGCCGACTACAATCTATAAACACACTCATTTTCACTGTACTAGACTGAATCATATAAATAACTCCACAAGTATATAATAAACTATGTGAAACCGCCTGTGGTTTCCCCCTTTTAGCTTGTTTGAATCACCCTAAATCTGACTTTAATCAGTCCTAATGACCGTTTATTTCAGCCACAGCAGCCAGATTGCATTTTTACTACCAACTACAGCTACTCGTTGGAAATTTGCCCAGTTCTCTTTTCTAGTTATCACCTGCCAATACACCATGGGTCAATGACACAGATGCAGTAACGTTCATCCTTGAGAGAGAAATCATGTTGCTCCTTTTCCTCCCTCCTCTTTTCCTCCACTCTCCAGAGGAACACTGGCAGTCGACTCTGGATTTGCTTTTAATTGCTTTGCTTACAAGTAAGCAGAAAGAGCCTGATCTTGCCAATCTCAGCAAAAAGTGGTATTGAGCAGCGTTTTGCTCTACAAACAGTCCCCACCGACTCCCAGGGAGCTTATGGAGAACAGAATCAGATCCTAAGTAGACAATAATACACTTATGTTTTTAGTACGCTTCATTTTATGCTGAAATTTTCCTCATGCTTCAATACCTCACATTTAAACATGTTTCTGACAACAAGCCTCGCAAAGCCGTACGCACAGTTGTGCTACAGAAAACTATTTTTTGGTATGTCTGAGAAAATGACATGCTAGGCGTATCCTGCCTGTCTCTGCTTTCAATCATTTCTGACGAATCCCAACTGTTTGGAAGCACAGACAGGCCTGGCAGGACACGGGTTTGCCGTCAGACCGGGAGATAGCCCTGCTTCTCTGGTGAGTATTTCCATCCTTTGGCTGTTTCCCGCGTGCAGGCTGGAAGCGAAGTAAGGCTTGCCTCTTTTTATATGCTTCCATTGTGCTTACAGTAGAGCCATATTTAAATCGGTATGCAGGCTGTCACCGAAACACAAATAATAAGAAGAACAACATGTTCCCTTGCATTTTATTCCCATTAGCATGACACAGCTGCAGTGGTTTTCCTGCCTCGTGCCCCACGTCCCAGGGCCGCTCACCGGGCTGCGGAGCTGCTCTGCACCCACGGCCACCTCTGCGGTGCACACCGACTTACCGAAAGCAACCAGCCCAAACTAGTGCCACAGGTGCTTGTAAGCTGCATCTGGCCCACTCGCTCACAAAAACAATGATGCTGGTGATGGACGAGCCCAGAGGTGTATAGGCTCACGTCGGGGGGCATTTAAGCTTAAAGACAGATGCCTACAGGATTTGTAAAAGACGCTCGGTGACTTCTTTAGTGTTCTTCAAAGGAGCTGAGGACCGAACCCATCAGCAGAAAGCGTTTTGCTGTACGCTGCCAAGTTGGCCGCGGAGAAGTTTAGCGACAGCAGAACACGTTGCTCAGTGAATAGGGCATATGGTTTGCACGATGGTGGAGATACGTGCGAGCAACAACCAACCGGTCACTATATGGCCCCACCGTATTGCCGGGGCCGTATGGCTGCAAAGCAACCTGCTCCTGTATTCCTCTGTGGGCTGGGATCGCCCGGCTGCTGATGCGAAAGCCCTCTGCGCAAGGCAGGGTGGAGAGGGAGACTTTCTGCCCGTGCCTGCAGCCCTGTGCATCTTTCCCCCTCAGCTGGCCACAAAGCAACCTTGACGTCCCTGGGAAAGAAACACCAAACGCACAAGTGCCAGAGAAAGCAGGAATCTGAGCTGCAAGGTCTGGGCTGCAGTACACTCCTGGCTGAGCCTTCAAGTGCCTTCAGCAGCACACTTTTAGCCTTAGCATTGTGGCCTGCCGTAGAATATACAAACTGCCTCAAACAATATTCCAGCAACCTTGCAAAATTTCTCTTTTGCATATACACATGTCCACAAACACCGCCCGCCCCCCTCCCCGATTTCAGTAATTCTTGGGCGGATTTACAATTTCCTAAGCAGATTGCTATAGCGACCCTTGTAGAATATTTTTTTCAAAACACTGTTGTACTGTAAATGTTTACATACAGCATAATCCTGCCAAATTATCTTAATACAAAGGAAAACACAAAGTGTCTTTGCTTTATGTCCAGCCTTCCAGCTTTTTTAGCATTGAGAATGTACTTTCAACTAACAACAGCGGCTAATTATGCCTTTCTGTGGGCTTGCACACCCTCAGGCCTAATAATGGGTCATCTATTAGCTTTAATGAATAACAAAGTTATTCGATTTACTAGTGTTAGCTGATTTCACGCATTTCTAAGTAAATTCTGAGTTAACTGAAGGGCTGAGGCTTAGCTCAAGGGCCAGACACCCAGTTGGTACAAATCAGTCACTTGATTGAAGTAATAAAAATGTTGATACTGGGGCAGGACTTTACTGATGAACATCAGTAGATTTTTTTTATAGCCTTCTTAATATGGATAATTAATGGAACGACTTAATCATTTTCAGATAACATATGTCAGAAGAAATACATGGTTCCTGTTTTAATTCACATTCTTCTGGTTTCCAGCAAGAGAGACCAACAGTCAATGGAATATAAAACTATTTGTTCATAGTGTTGTTTTAAACACTGTAATGTTCCTACATCAACATTAACAGTAGTGTGATTTATGATTACAGAACACATACATAGCTATCGAATGTCTCCCACGCCTCCACTCTGTTTCTAAGATACTAAAGCAAAGTCCAGAGCATAATATAATTTACAGCACTATAAAATCTTTTACAACTGAAGCACAGTGAAAGCTTAATATCCAAGATCTTCTGTAATATGACTATGTCATCTTGTTAAACTTCATTTATGGGGACACTAGGGTTGACAAGAACTTTCTTCACGTCACTTCCCTACTGATTATCAATATCACCTTTCTCACTTCATGGTGTTCATAGGAGGAGGTCTGCCTTTCGAAAACATAGGTTCAGATAGATAACACACTGTTTCCTCAAAGTTTATGTTTTACAGCCTTAGATCACTTGCCGAAGATCATGATCTCTTCTTTCCTAGTACAAATTTACAATGCTCTATCCAAGACAACGGGTAGTTCAAAGCATTTAGACCTAAGACATATTCTGAAGACTGTTACCCCAACCTTCTGTGATTTCTTTTCCCAAAAAAAGGAAACAAAACAAAATCTTGCAATTCTTGGATCTGAATTCTCCACTAGTTCTGCTTTTAGGATTTCAAAATAGATGACACACCCGAAAGGCCTTGTTTTGTCACAACCCTTTAGATGCCAGAGGAGACTGGCGTTGTTAATTCTTGACATTTCTACTGTATGAGAGAGCAAAAGTCCTGGGAGCCAAGTCACCTTGTGAGATTTCCATCATCTGGAGCAAAATCGATGTGAACTTGCACCTGCCTGGTCTTGGCATACCAGTGTACGAATGCAAGGCTCTGATCAACTCCGATCTGGCCTGAGAACCAAACCATCATCTCTAGTTTTATCTTAACCTACCACTGGGTTGGAAAACACTCTCCTTGAACTTTCATTACGCTGTAGAGCAAGGCAGAAAATGTTTAAAAAAATCCCACAACCTTAAACTTTTTTTTTCTTTGCTTCCACAGAGTAAGACAGTGTCCTCCTAGGCCCCAAACAGGGCCAAAGCAGGACCTCAGCTGACAGCCTGGGAAAGCACCGCAGTTGTCCCTTTTCGCACTCATCTTTCCCTCCACCACCCACTAGGAGTTACACAAATTATTCGGTCTGCTCAGTTGTTCAGCCCCGGTTTCAGCGGTCAGGAGGCCAGCTCAGCTGGGCACATCCTGCTAGTGGAAGAGGTTGATAACTTGGACACCGGTCTCTTCCAGCACCACTGACACCCTCTCCTACAACTTCACTGTACCATGGGAGAATTTCTCATTCCATAATCTCTGGATAATTTCTAATTAGTAACCTCTAATTCCATAATCTCTGGACTGACAATATTAAAAACTATTTCTAGCATGGTATTACCAGTCAAATACCAGTTGAGGAAGGAATATGTTCAGAATAAAAGTGATATGAACGGGTAGGTAGGTGTATTTTCACCCTCACAATATGACTTCTTCATACTTTTCTGGCAAGGAAAGGGAGCCTTAAAATAGAAATAAATTACAACCCCTTTTCTGTTTGGTTAAAGTAGCCTTAGAACAAACAAGAAACAGGCCTGCACATCTTAAAGGCATGGCAGCTAAGTCTGAAAACACATCTCATCTAAGTGTAATTTCCACTAAGATATCTGATCTCTCAGGCTTGCCATTGGTTGAGAACATTTTCCTATCAAGGAATTCAACATTACACTCATGGTCTTTAATGTAGACCGGCCAAATATGTTACACAAAGCATCTACAGATTTTCAACATCTTTGCTTACGTTGTAGAATGCCTAAGTCTATGAGAAGTGTCCTACAAATAAAAAGGGCTCCTTGCACAGAAGGGTGTTACTAACCATGAATACGGGTAGCAGATTCTGCGTTATATTATCCAGGACTCTACGGAATTAAACTAACACAAAAATGTGTAATTATTACAGTAGCCAAGTATACATGGAGCTCTGCTCCATATTAGTAGAAACCTGCGCTGTTACATTTACCACCGCTTCCTAAGCTTCTCTCCCTGAGATTCTTTATAAACATGACAGCCCTCTAAAATGCAGAACTTCATCTTGTCCTGATACGGCAGTTAAATCTGGAATCAACCAGCATCACAGAAAAACTTCAGCCCTCCTGGCACTTCTTCAACAAAGGACGTGTTTGTACTATTGATTGTACTGCTGAAAATAATTTCGCTGTGTTGACAGGCATCACTCAGCACAGATTGTGATGAAAAGCTGAAAATTAGAAAGTTAAATGAACACCTGCAACAATTTTCCTGCCAATTTTACAACAAAATAAATATTGAATTATTCTGATAAGTGGGTCAAATTCATCCCTGGTGTCATGGCCCTTTAAGGTTAACAGCGCTACGACAGGAATGAATTTGGCTCCTGTGTCTTTCACAGAGCAAATGCTTCACTGAACTTTTCAAACCCCCTGTGCCAACATTCATCTTCATTTAGAACCCATCTTTCCCTCTTTACTGAGCTTTTGCAGCAAAGCCATAATTTTCTTATCAACTTGCAGTCAATTATGTTGACAGTTTGACATGAATATTGTACGTACACAAAAATAATTTGCAAAACAGCTTTTTCAATTGTTAGACTTAAAGTCATTTCCATCATACATAATCTTCTTTGACATGTACAATTCCACAAGCTATCCTTCCGGGAAGAATATGCAACCCTTCGTATCACAGCAGCTTGAATAGCATTCTACCTACTTGTGGTGCTGCAGAGACTTTATGAAAAAGATACTATTATGCAGCTTCGTTTTCATCCTGTCCTTTTCTTTTCTTTTTAATTCTATTGCTAGCCGAAGCTGAGGGACACATTATTCTTCTCTTACAAAGCAAGCAAACATTTTATTCTTCCAATCTAGAAGTGCTTACATTGCAAGAAATTCCTGTAAGTCCCAGGAAATCCATGGAGGGTTACGGCATCTTGATTAGATTGCCCCTGACTCATGTTCGGGCAGGTTCTGATACTCCAACAGCAGACAAGTGTGTGGATGTCATGAAACACATTTTCCACAAATCTGCTATGGAGAGCAATGCTCCATCGGATTTCCTTATCCCCATTACAGCCTGCTCACACCTATGGATGTCCAGCTACGTCATTTAGTGAGAAGGGCTTCAGAAGGCACCCAGGAAGCAAAAAGCAGACAACAGATTATCATGTGTATGTTTTCAAGGGCCATCGAGCCCCATTTTCTGCACATTTGCCCTTTCAAACCTCAAAATAAAGGCAAAGTCTCTGATTTTAACTTTTGAGAAAGACCACTTTACCAGCTTTCGGCATCCGGGTCGTGTTCTGTAGGTACTCTCCACTCTTATACAGATTCAAAACTCTCTCTAGCTGAGCAGCTGTCTCATCTATTCCCCAGTGAAGTTCTCCTTTAAAAGCACAGAAAAAGAATGAGTTAGATGAGGAGCAACCTGCATAGGACAAAATGCGGTCACATTCGAAGAAAGCCTTAAGCATCAGAGCCCAGCAGTGCCCTGCTCTATGGTGGCCCTGTGATGTGGACATGAAATCCCTGAGTTACTAAAAATTGGGTTTCATACCTGACATGAGCCAGGCATGTCAAAGGCTGGCTCGTCCAGCTGGGAACCCCAGGCCTGTGGGCAGAAAACACTGCAGTGAGCTTCCCACAAGGGACGAACTTTAGCCAATCCAGGGAACTCCAAAGGCTTTGCTTGTTAATTAGCTATAGCCCAGCATCGTTAACTTCCCCGTTGAATGCACACAGTACAAGGTACAAAACCCCTAGAACAACGCACCGAAAACCCTCAAATCAGATTTACAGGCACACGCAACTACTCTTGTCCCAAAGGCACTACCTCGGTAATGAGTAAAGATCTATGGTAATGTCACTTGCCTCTGGCTTCTGAGGTGTAAAAGCACCACTGGTACCATTGGCAATGGGGAAGTATCCTGTTTTTATCATTAAAATTCCCCTTGCCAGAGACGGGGTTCCTCCAGATCCCGCAAGTAATTGCGTCTTCATGCAGGCCACCCCAGTGCTGAAGTGTCAGGAGGAAGTAAATTCCTCTGTGAAGCCTAGATAAAATCTCAGAATGGGTTTCTCTGGTATACGGGGCCATTCTTGCCTTCTCTGTATGGGGGAAATTTTACCCTGGATAGAAGAACAATCTGGTTCTATTGCAGTGAACATAAAAGCAGCATCTGCCCCATCCCAAACATGACAGTCACATTAAAAAAAGGAAATATTTGGCATTACCATGTTTATTCCAATTACCTGTTGCATTGACTATCTTATCCAGTAATGGTCTCAGTGAGGATGGAGCACTGTGTGGAAGAAGATATGTAAAAAAAAACCTGCAATGGAAAAGTAACCCATATTGAAAAATTTAAAAAAAGAGTTTACAAATGTCTGGTAACTACTGAACAACATAAGGAATAAAATTCCTATTGCTTATAAGCCACTGACCTATTCAGGAAATATAATCATATTCTATAGTCAAATAAATATAGAGCTAAGACTATTCACACAGCTGTCTGGCATACCTAGACCACGCTGTTATACACAAGGCTGCCTTGTAACTCTGTGTAAATGTTCCATTAACACATAAATTTGCTGTGAAGCCCCCTGGATTGTGACTATTGGCAAAGCTGTCTGTACTTTAACAAAGTAAAAGGATGCCATCAACCCCAGAAGTCTTGGGGTTTTTTTCAAACTTTGAAAGTGCATAAATCGAATTTCTGCTCATTTCAAATAACTGAATATTATTTTCTTTTCTACAGTTTTCTTAGATTTTCAAATGAATTACCAGGAGAAAGCCGCCTTCTATTGTTTTAAAGCCACTGCAATTCAGAATGTCTCCTCTGTTCTCATAATTTATTTAAATTCAAGAGGAATTCACGATGGATGTATATTCTCCATTTTAACATTTTTAATTACAAAAGAAAAAACAGTATGCCTTCACCATCACTCAAAATACACTTAATTTTCACATTGTTCCTTTAAATTCTATTACTCTGCCAATATTACTACCTATTGCAAACTCAGTATCATAGCAACCTAAGATGGAGACGGACAGTTCAGGATCTGACAATATAAACAGAACTATCAGACATAAATATTAGGTAATGAGCAGAAAAGGACACAATTGGGAAATTGCCCTGCTTTACCTCTAACCTGCAAAGCAAAGTACAATGCTTTTTCATATACAGAGACCACATGGTCAGAAACCTCCAGGGACTCATGCTCAGGAGGGAGACTAGCAGACGTCTCACATAAGCACAAATTAAAAAATTAAGTTACTGATAGCAAAAATTGATCATAGACTCAGGTATTATTGAGCTGACATAGTCTACTTACACAATGAATATTTCTTTGAGATCATAACTCCCTTTTTCGTCCCTTACAAAAACAGTATTTATGAATTTCCCAAGCAGGATTATCCCCAGGTAGGTATTCTTAGCGATGAGTATGAAACAGCCAGTATAAATACATACAGAAATCGAAGAGGCAGCATAACATTTGTAATAAATAATTTGTCTGGTAAATTTTACCTCACTTTTTTTGCTTAGAGATTATCCATAAAGCAGAGTCTGACTGAATGTGAATTGCAAAAATTCAGTGCCTGTCTTTTACTTTGCTAAATGCTGGATGAATGCGAGTCACGGAGGTTCTTGTTTTTCTGTGGCTATAGAAATATACAACTTGTTCTAATGCAAACACCCACATGTGAAACTCTGACGTGTAGAGACACTTGTGCCTGCACAACTTAATTGCAGGAACATTTATTATTCATCGATCGCAGGGCCAGTGGCATCCTTTGTGATCTGCGTAACGCAGATTGTCAGACCCTTTTGCATTTGTTCCTACAGCCTTTTTTTTTCCTGTCTTTTTTCTTTTTGGGAACTATCTGATCTTAAGAACCATCAATGACGGAGAATTAATCTCAGCCATTGGTTAATAGTTCAAAATATTAAATCATTATCCTTACTTTTAAAACTGAAAATTGTTCCTCCAAACATTTGGAGGAAAACCCATAGAGACACATTTGTGACAGAAGGTAACCATCTGAAAGTCACGATGGGCCAGTCCTTGCATAGTAGAGTTTTTTTCAGAATGTTCTTTCCTTTAATTATTTACCTCATAAAGAAACCAGCTAGATAGGCTAATTACACTTTCAAGGCTAGTGCCTGCTATATTTTAAAATTACAAGGGGTTTGTGCATTGTTTGACATATTGCTGCTTTTGACTTCTACCTAACAGCACCAGCAACCCTTTACTGAGGGCAATCTCTAACCCTACAGCAACAGAGTGCGTCCGTGAAAATACGAAATTTAGTAGCCTACCCCTAACGAAGTGAGGATTTAGCTTTCCAAGACAAGTGTACAGAGTTTGTTGCTAAAGCCCTAGCACGGGTGGTCGCAGCCTACTATAGCATGAATCTGCTGTTGAACAAAACCTCACTGTCTCTATCAAATTAAGCAAAAGCAGGGGCTGAAAGCACTGGGGCACTGTGCGTGTGCTACAGAGTGGTGCGCGGTTCAAAGGCAATACTAAGAACTGTAATAGAAAAAGACCACTTCCTTCAGCGAGACCAGCAACCTGCCGCAAGCCCACCACACCGCAGACAGATCCCCACTTACAACTGAGATGGATGGGTGCCTATTAAAGGTTTCTTAGCCAGACCAGTAAAATGGTCTTAACCAAAAGCTAGCAAGCTAAGCAAGATCTTTAAGCCAAGCAAATGGAAATGGAAAATTTTGGAGGACACACTAAAAACTGCGCTGCACAACTGCAGAGGGCTGTCATGTGGTGCAGCCCATTTCAGTGTGGTCAGCTAATGCAACACACATGCTGGTGAGCACCCTGGGACCAAAGCAGAAGACTCTCTTTGGAGCAGCCTCTCCTCGCTGTGGTCTGGCAGGCAGTGAACGGCACGATGCTTGAAAGGGAACTCTAAGAAATAAGCACACCATTACGGCATTGCTTTGAGATCCTCCATCCTCCTGTCTGGATCGGACCAGGCGGCTGCCTGCCCCAGCAGCGTCCATCAGCCGGAGCGGCGGCAGGAGCGTGGCACCGAGCGTCGGCCACGGGCTCCCCAGAAAGTGGCGACACGGCTCCCCCAGCACCCCGCACAGCCCTCCGAGGGAAGCGATGGCCGACGGGGGAGAGCCAAGACCACAAGCGCAAAGCCATCGCCCAGAAGGACTCCGCTGTAAATTCAGAGAAGCCCTTAAAATCAAATTTGGAAGACAGACGGGACCTACGCGTCCCCCATTGCGGGCACGGCGCTGCCACGGAGCGGGAGCAGCACCGGGAGCGAGTCCCTCAGCGTCTGCCTGTGCAGAGAAGGGGGCTGCGGGCAGAGGGGCAAAAGGGAGCACCCCTTGCTTTCAAAGGTTTGGGATTATGCCCCAGTTCGTCAGCAACTGAGGGTCTCGGTGGCCCCGCGGCTGCACCGGTGCCTGTTATAACCCTACCATGGCAGGCTCTGGTGAGGCAGAGAGCATCGAGCCAGAGCGCAGGATGAGAGCCCAGCGTTTCTCTGCATCTGAAGACAGCTCTTTGCTCAGCTGGTGGTGAAAAACGTGTCACGACCCCTCTTAACTCACACCGAAGAAGAGCTGCCTGAATGACCTCACCACAGAGCTAACGGGCCCCCAACTCCACAGGCACCTCTGTTTCACTCCTGTGAAAATCTCTACTTGTGTGAAGAATTCAGTGGGATTAAGCCAATGTAAAATTAGACCAAGTGGTGAATCACACTCAAAGTATGCAAAACAATTCCAAAGTTATAAATGCTATGCATTTTCACAAATGAAACAATTATTCATGGCTTGACTTACTCTTGGGTAACGGTTCTGAGACAATATGTACTTGTTGATGTGAATAACTATAAAGGATGCGGGAGACTTTTTGCCTGCTTTCAATTTTCTTTTACCTTATCCGATCACGCACCTATAGGCATTGTAGAGATTCCTCTTTTCATTCATACTCTGACACCGTCCCTCAACCGAACAGGGCAGTGTGAAGTTCCTCGCAGGGAATTCCATGAAGCAGTCGCTGTTACTGGTGCAAGAGCTCTCCTCAATGCTGGCATCATCCAGATCCGTCACCTTCAGTTCCCCATCCACGATCACAAACTGCCGAGGGCGAAAATCCAGTAACGTCACAGAGCCAAGAGGAGAGTGAGCCAAATAATGCAGAAGCCGAACTAAGCTGAGACAAATCTGAAATGCAAAAAACGTAGGTACCTTGCGTTATTTTCTCAGTACAAAGTATATAAATGAAACCACTTTAGCTGAAGATATATCCATAAATATATGACTTAATATAAGTGTTTTAACTTATTCTCAAAACTGAATCTTGCAACTAAGGTATTTTTCATAGGATTAACATAGCTGATTGTAAAACCCTTAGAGACTTGAAACAAAAATAAGCTTCTTTACCAGCGCTTTCCCACACTATTCTTGACGCAGGGCTTATTGTTGCTATTCTTACTTTTAAGAGAAAGAAAAGCATTAACTTTTAATAACACATTACGCACAGGCCTTGACCACGCAGCCTGATTCTGCTCTTTTACAAACTCCAGGTCTGGAAGTTTTGGCCGGACAACTCTGCACCCACACCTGGAGCTCCAACTCCAGACAGTGTCTGTATTGCCTCCATACTGATCCTGCCTTTTGACTGCTTTTATAATTTTTTTTCCACTGGTTCCGCTCATGTTTGCCTTTTTCCAGGGGAAAAGGAAGCAAATTCCCAGAAAGAGGAACCCCACAGCTCCTCCGTAACTCTTTGTTGTGCCTCAAGGTGAGTATGTCCACCTGCCTTGGTAGGTCTACCTTGATGGACCCTCATGTGCCACTTTGAGGCTGATGCTGCACTTTTCAGCTGCAGGTTAAAAATCTGAGTAACTATTACTAGACAGCAAACTCAACGAACGTTGAACTCAGCCCCCTTACCAAAGGACTGGTTTCAATTCCCGCATTCCTTTAGAGTCCACTATGTAATATATTAATCTAAATGTAGCATTATTATGAACACAGTTAAATACTGGAATTTTTATTCTACATGTTAAATTAATAACAGGTCTCATTCAGTCTAGCAAGCTTTTTATTGTTTATACATAATCTTTGTTTTCTGTTAAAATTCGCTGTTAAGGCCACGTGCATTGAAGTAGTCAAATCCAAATTCAGTCTCGGGGCATAAATGGTATACTTAGGGGAGCACCTAAATGCACCCTTCGTAAGAAAGCTGAGCGTGTCTGAAGTTATCCCGCACAGACCCTTCTCCTGTGGGACATTAGGACTACCTTAACACTTCTATAATCATTTCCCTGCTTGACAAGACTAGAACATTTTTAACCTACTTACAGCATACCACAGTTCACATGGAGATGCCTGTAGGTGTAGATGAACACAGGCCTGGTTATGGGACGCCAGACTTGACCACCCTTTCCTTCCTCTGGAAGGACACAGGATTCATGTATGTGCCATCCTGCAACACGCTGTATATAAAAGGCACATCCAGCCCTAACTAACCTATAATACACATATCTTCAATTGCCAATGAACCCAGAATTTAGCTTGGATAAAAACACAGGTTGTCATCTGAAATTATTGCCTTTTTTCAAATGCCAAAAAGCCCCCGCTCCTGCACTGGGAACCTCTGCGACCAGCCCCGACAGGCTGCTGCCCTGTGTACCCGCTGCCAGGCTGGGACTGCAAATGCCCCCGTACAACAAGCTTTAAGCACACAGATGAAGGCTTTGCTCAGTACCACACACCTCTGCTGAGCGCAGAGGTGCCGATCTTGGGAGAAGCTAACTGCCGAGTCCTTCAACAGAAGGAAATTATTATCCGTAGGAATAAGGTCAAATATTTACGCAGTCATTTTTGGGACTGGACCACAAACAAGTCTCACGTATCAAGATGTGATTTTACTTCCTCCTTCTTCTCTGCCTTAGTTGCGTCCTAGACAAGCTAATGAGCCTGATGTTATCTGAGACTTCATTAGAGCAGTCATAGGAATATTTCATCTATAATTCCACCTCTGAGAATCAGCTCAGCACCTTCATCTAATTCTCCTTCATCTCCCTTTGCAATTGCTCACTCAGAAAACCCAGGCTGGAAGGAAACTTCCCTGTTTATTACCCATAATCTAACATATCTCTTGGTCATTCACTTTGTACGTAGTTGCCGTCACAGTCCGTTATTTGCATTCCCTGGATGAGACGAGCCGAAGACAGGTCCTGTACTTCAGGAGCCGTGACAAGTACCTCTACTGCTTATTAAGACGGTACTTCTTCCAGGAAAAGGGAGCTGAAGCCTAGCGGAGGGAACACGCTTGTTCCATCTGTATTAGTAAAATAAACTCTGCCAGGGAACATTCCTGGGCACAGAAACTTAATCCCACATGCACACTTGCTAGCACAGTCTCTGGCCCGGGTTTGACAGGACCGAGGCTGTTCTCCCGCAGTCCCCAGACGTGACCCAGAAGGCAGCACAGCCCAGGGACCGTTTCTGACCAGCATCCTGCGTGCAGCCACCCGGCCTTCAGAGTGCAAGAATGCGATAGTACAGACGTGGGCTGCACCTTGCTGGTTCGCCTCCAAGATCAGTCAGGCACACTTTTAGTTTTCTGGTACAGATGTAGCCATGCAATCCAAAGTGGTTTAGATGAAGACTGCTGCTGCCTTGCAACGTCTTAAGGAGTTAACCTCAGCCGACAGCACATCCCAATATACACGGAGCGAGACAGCGCTGTCTTGATCAAAGCATTGCTGCAGTCTGGCTTCATTTTGGACAAATTAAGTGTGACCTTCGTGCTCCTGGTAAACTGCCAACGTGGTGGATAACCTGGCTTTGAGATCTGTGTACGTTTATTTCAATATTCCCCCAGTAAAAGACAAACAGAGCAGGAAGCAGTAGAAAACAATTCTAAAACCAACCTATGATAAGGATCAGGAGAGAAATATAACATCCTTCTATTGTTTAAATCCCAGTTGCAGAGCACAACGCTCAACACCAAAAATCCTGGGCCTCGAGCTTTAACAAGTAAGCAATGTTTGAAGATATCATGTAAAAATCATATAACCAGCTACATTTAGATAACATCAACAGACAAAATAGCATGATATCTTAAACACTGCAGAAAGGGAGTGCTGAAAGTTGTTTCTAAACCAGGATGTAATCATATGCAAAGCAAATGGTTAATAAATGTGAATTGCACTGCATAGTACATAACCCCTGCTTCATCCCTGATGTTATTTTGTATTCATCACTCTCTTAAAAGTCCTTTTAAAACAGTTGTTACTCACTCGAAATCTGTCTTCCCAGGAAGTCTGTAAAAGCTGAATCATCTCTAAAGGCGAGCCTAGTTCAGTGATGGTCGTCAGTGTGTCTGGGATGTCATTGCTATCTTGGTAGCAATAGCCATAGAGCTGAAAAAAATCACAACCGGGCAATATCAGTGTAACGTATCTCAGCAAGCTTTTACGTTTCTCTATGGATGAGGTGCAAAGTAAGCATTTCTTACAAGGCTCTGAGCTCCACACATTGTCTTGGCTTGAAGTCACCCCCCAATAGCTTTTGTGTCCTCCCATTTGAGGAACACTCTCTCAAAAGTCCCAAATTAGCTAGCAGAGTTTCCTGGGGGCATCATACAGCACAAGGCCAGTGACGTGCCCCCTGCATACCCCTCCGTACAGGCTCTTATCTCAGTGAATGTTCTATTGGGTTTGCGTGGCAAGGTTTTGGCAGCGAGGGGGTTACAGGGGTGGCTTCTGTGAGAAGCCGCTAGAAGCTTCCCCCATGGCCGACAGAGCCAATGCCAGCCAGCTCCAAGTCAGACCCGCCGCTGGCCAAGGCCAAGCCCATCAGCGACGGTGGCAGCACCTCTGGGATAACAGATTTAAGAAGGGGGGGGAAACCAAACACCTGAGCAATTGCAGCCAGGAGAGAGGAGTGGGAATACGTGAGAGAAACAACCCTGCAGACCCCCAGGTCAGTGAAGAAGGAGGGGGAGGAGGTGCTCCAGGTGCTGGAGCAGATTCCCCTGCAGCCCATGGGGAAGACCATGGTGAGGCAGGCTGTCCCCCTGCAGCCCACGGAGGTCCACGGTGGAGCAGATATCCACCTGCAGCCCGGGGAGGACCCCACGCCAAAGCAGGTGGGTGTCTGAAGGAGGCTGTGACCCCGGGGAAAGCCCACGCTGGACCAGGTTCCTGGCAGGACCTCTGGACCCGTGGACAGAGGAGCCCACACTGGAGCAGGTTTGCTGGCAGGACTTGTGACCCCATGGGGACCCACACTGGAGCAGTCTGTGCCTGAAGGACTGCAGCCCACGGAAGGGACCCACGCTGGAGCAGTTCGTGAAGAACTGCAACCCATGGGAAGGACTCATGTTGGGGAAGTTCATGGAGGACTGTCTCCTGTGGGAGGGACCCCACGCTGGAGCAGAGGAAGAGTGTGAGGAGTCCTGCCCCTGAGGAGGAAGGAGCGGCAGAGACAACGTGTGATGAACTGACCCCAACCCCCATTCCCCGTCCCCCTGCGCCACTGGGAGGGAGGAGGTAGACAACACCAGGAGTGGAGTTGTGCCCAGCAAGAAGAGAGGGGTGGGGAGAAGGTGTTTTAAGATTTGGGTTTATTTCTCATTACCCTACTCTGATTTGACTGGTAATAAACTAAATGAATTTCCCCAAGTCAAGTCTGTTTTGCCCGTGATGGTAATTGGTGAGTGATCTCTCCCTGTCCTTATCTTGACCCACGAGCCTTTCATTATATTTTCTCTCCCCTGTCCAATTGAGAAGGGGAGCGACACAGTGGCTTTGGTGGGCACCTGGCATCCAGCCAGGGTCAAACTACCACAAATGTTTAAGAAAAACATATCATAGTTTAAAATATCAATGAATGCAGAAACAGAATTCTATCTGAGGAAAATTAGTTTAGCCTATGCAGTATCTGGCTAAATAAGACTGATTTTCTGCTTAAAAGACATCACAAAGTAGCTTTTAATGACAGTTCCCATAGGACTACTTTTTGTGCATTGAGTGGCAATGTGTATTTCAATGACATGGTAGCTTGAAAAGCAATTGAAATGCCAGAATTTATCTTTTCCCAGCCAGAAATTGCTTCTCGCTATACTTGATGGACTTTTGTGGGCAGTACCTTTAAAGAAGGGCAAATACTCCAAAATATTATCTGCCAGTAGCTTCATCAATTTAAAAGCATTTAAATGGCAATTTTGATCTATGCTCCAGCTCTTTCTTGTATTTGCTTTCCAAGGACATTTGAATGATTAATTTTCACTTGCATAAATAATTGCACAAGAATATTTAAAGACTGTGGAGAAGAGATGTCTTGCTTTATATGGAGTGGGACAACATCTGACAGGGCTGGGGGACGGGCTTTTACAAACTCCCTGCCAAGCCCTGGCAGAGAGGCAGTTAAATGAGCCTGATAAGGATCTGATTGCAACTTTCCAGCCCAAACAGCATGCACATGAAATAAAATTAAATGTAATCTCTGCCCCCAGTCAAATAAACCATACAGGAAAAGGGTCTGTGTGAAAAGGCAGCATTAAAAAATGTCCTGCTGCTATTCCTCACTGCCTTGCCCTGAATTAACTTTTCAAACCTCTTTTAGTTTTAAAAAGCTCAGGGAAGATGATGGAGGTCTCCTCTGAGCTGAGGGGACTCAGATATGGCCCTGCAGCAGGCAGCAGGCTCATGCAGACAGGAACGAGGTCCAACCCTAATTCACCAGGAAAGCAGGGAGCCTGCCCAGATTGCCATCGCTGGAGGGAGCAGGGTGAGGCTGAACATAACCACTGCAAGCAGATTTGAGTATCAAGCACATTCTTACGGCTTGTGACCCTCCCAGCCAGAAAAGCAAAGACCAGGCTAAAGTCAGCAAATACGGAATTTGTTATGAACTGTTCTGCTAGCTCTGACTGTAGCTGTCTACATTTGAAGGAAAAAGGGGTGCCGAAAAATGTAAAAGAAGTAAATGTTTTTCTTTTTGGTGTAAAAATGGTGCTGTATTTCAAAACAGCTGCTTAAGCATGGATGTTAACCTAAACAGAAAAAGAGCTAGAAGATTTTATTTTAAAACATGCCGAAAAGATTTTGGCATCGATGCACAACAGAGAATTTGTGATAGATGCCGATATGAACATTTGAAATAGGAAAAGGGACCTTTCTCTTTACTGCCACAACCATGACAAAGATTGCAACGGCAATCATTTCTTCATCTAGAGCCATTCAGACCAGACTTGGGTTTGTTCCTTATCATCTCTGACACCATTTTGGTGCAGCTTGATGGGAGTTAAATCTTCGTGTGCTGCAAACTGTCTTACAGGATTGCATCAGCACAATTCTGTTCAAGCCTTCTGAACTAAGAAAAAATGAAATTAAATGAAAATATTGAATACAATATATATCTCTTCTCAGAGACAAGCTGGATTTGGCAGTTCTTACTAGGTATTTCACGTCTCTCTTGGGTGGGGGCAGACTAAGGAGGCAGGATGAAGCTCGGTAGGTTTGAAAACCCTCGCTTCTGAGTGTCAAAATCTAACATCTGTTTTTGTATCATCTGCAGAGTTCAGCTCTTGTCTTTAGCACAGTAGCACTGTCTGTTGGGGAAAAAGCCATAAGGGAAATGAGCAAGCAAGCCAGACTGGGAAAGGACAGTCTAGCAATAACTGCTGGTTCACAGTAACACTGCATACAAAAAAGATATCAGTCTTCATTAGACATTCTCAATGTTTGTGAAAACCATTCCAGTAATAGAAATACGGAAGACGAATGACAATTATACATACCTTTGATTACAAAAACGTAATACATACATATCTGTACACACAAAATATTGATAAATTAGTCTATTTATGTCCATATGAACACATAAGTAGAAATTAATTACAGTATCTATTTGTGTCTATTTTATCTCAATCCATGAATGCCAATAGTAATAATAATGATTTAGACTTGTTCTCAGAGAGCTGAAACTTTGCTCCTAAGTAATTCTTTCATTTTAGTATCCAATTTGTACCTTGACAAAAGTCTTCACTGCCTGAGTAGCTGGATATTTGGTGTATATTTTACTATATTAATACCCATTTAATCACTTCAGTCATTGTGGAAGCTTAAATGACCCGATCCAGTTTTGGTTTCATATTAAATTGCTCTTTATTCTCATAAGAAGATTTTCTTGCATGAGTACTGCTGAACTTAATCAATCTCACAAGCTGAAAAACACAGTACAGTGCAAGTTAGTGTAGGTCTAACTCAAAAAATATATAATCTAACCTGAGCTCTTTATTGTTTTTACTTAAGTGAAACCTCTCCAGATGCAGTGTTATTACATAATTATATAGAGTTATAAAAGCACAGAAGTCTGAGATATAAAGGATTTATTGGGCCACATTTATACTTTTCTAAACGAACTCCTGAAACTAAATGCAAAAGTGCACATGTAATTACATGGCCATATTTGTATGTGCAATTACGATGATTACAAACTGGGCAAGTCCCAACAGCCAGTTAAGCATCTAAAATGGTTACATTCATCCCCTCCTGATGAACCACCAGCCAGCATACAGATGTTACAAAATACAGAATATATATAGATGCAAAATATTCCAAGACAGTAATTCTTAGGCCTTCCATTCAAGAAGCCAACTTATTAAGACATAGAAACAAATACAGAGGTACTACCCAAAATACTTTTTCTTTTTCCCCTTCCTTTTGTTTTTGTCCAATCCATTTTAAGGTCTGAAATGAGACAAAATGGTTTGTATTCCCGGACGGTGAAGTAAGAAACAGATAGCTGGATGCATACAATAACAAGAAAAATAACCACACGGGGAAACTGAATATAGCTGGAAGCAAAAGATGAGCCAAAATATCTCCTCTATCTGAAATTCTATTAGGTTGGACATCATTCTCAGCGTCGCAAAGCTACACTTTAGATATATTCAGGAGTGATGGTTTTCATACGCCTTTTCAGTATGGTTCCAATTAAATGAATGGAAAGAAATACAATCCCACATCTTTTTGCTATCTCGAGTCGCTGCATTTAAATGCCACCCTAGTATATTTTTGTGTAGAATCTAATAGCAAACAGTCGCAATATCGGGATGCCTTTCTGTCTGTTTAGAAAAAAGTAGGCCAGATATGAAATGTTGACTTGTTGTCACATCGTGTGCCGTAATTCATTTTGAGTAGCCCTGTTTACCAAACCCTTCCCTCGCTGTTTGCATTTTCTCAGTCATAAAGGCTGGGTCCTGCATTAGTCTTTACGTACCCAAAACCTGCACTGACTGCCACAGTTTTTAGGCATGCTGGCCATACAGGGTCAGCCCCTGCGGAAGTTATATTGCTTTGTAGAAGCCCATGTCCCTACAGCCGGCCAGTTCACCTCCCTTTACAACTCCTTTTACTACAAATTATGGGGACAGAGGTGCCCCTTTCAGAGGAGGGGGGGGGGGGGGGGAGGAGGGCGAAAGCAGAGGTCAGCCCCTACACAAAAGCCGACAAGCTTACTGAATAAAAACACAAAATAAAGGAGCTTATTAAGCTGTCATCAGCAGGGTAAGTCTGTGCAAACAACGAGCCCTCTTGCATTAGCGTAGGCACCCTAGCCACATTTTCAGAAAAATAAATGTCAAGCCAGAACCTCGCCAAAGTGTTACACTTCTTTTATAGAGGTTGCTCAGTGGGGAATGGTAGGACCAGCCACCTTTCCCAGCCAGAGCTCCCCCGGCTCTGCCCTGCTGCCCGGCTGCGGCAGACCCGCTGCCCCGGCTACTGGAGGGCAAAACCCCCCCGTATAGATCATGCAATTTCCCTAAATATTACAACACCATGTGAATCTTTTTCTTTGCCTTGACAGCTTTTAACCCTCAATGTTCACAATCTTTAGATTTTCTCTACAACCACAAAAGCTGGAAATTTCCCCATTTTTTCTTTAATGAACATGAGATTTCTGTGAGTCCAAGAACAGGAACTTTGAGAACACTATTACCAGCTGTAATATAAGTGACAGGCTCAATTGCATTACACTAGAAGTAATTTCTAGAAACCTAATTCTTATCTCTTTTAATTTGGACTTGCCCAAACTTACTACAGTAAGGCCTAACTGCTGCCCACAGTACAAAAGTGCAATTAAAAAAATCTCACTTTTACGAAGAGCAACAGTAGTCAACACTGGCCACAGACTTTCTTTTCAAAAATACAAGGACACAAGGTAGGTTACCTAATCAAAACTGGTTGTGTCGAGATTGTATTTTGTACTGGCTTGGCGCCCTCGGGAAATAAAAAGCTCCTACTGACATCGGTAGCCATTTGATGAGGCATTTGTGTGAGCTGCTACATGTCAAAACCAGCACAGCACATTTTAGAAGCTCTTGCTACTTTATTGCTATCATCAAAGTGAATGTAATATTTTTTATGCAACCAATTCTTGGATTCACCTTTCATTCCTGGAGCTCTGGGACAGTCCCTGCAAGAGCAAGAACTCCCAGCACTGTCTGATACAGCTGTGATTTACCAATCCATGATTTGAGATGTTTATATCACTCTAAGATCTATTCATCCCTCGGGTTTTAAATATTTCCCTTCATCACTGATGGTATATACATATATAAATATACACATATATACACACAAGCACATAGATATGTATATATTTGTGTATATATGGCATATAAATGTATATGAGTGTTTCTATGTATAATATATACACATTATATCTGCATCTATATTTTAATGTTTTATATATTTTTAAAATATGCATTAAAATATAGTAAAATATTGTTTTATATTGCCACACCTACTAAGCCCAAAAACATCTGGAAACCTGAAACATGCATCTCCCTAGAAAAAGGGTGAGTTCCCTGAAAGGCCTAAACTTAATAAAGATCAATCCAGTGTCAACCTTCCTGCTACAGGATATATAGAGATGGTGCATGAGAAGTGAATTGATTTTCCTCACTGAAATCTAGCAATCAAGCCCTGCCAAGTGCTGAGCTTCACTGGAAACAGACTTTCATACAGGGCATCCCCAGGACCATGCAGAAACTTTTAAGAGCAGGACCAAAACTGTATGCTGACAGCTGTGAGGCAGGATTTCCTCTGCTGCTGGATACTAGAACCGAGAGCAAGCAGTGGGTAATTCAAATATTAAACTCTAAATTCAGAGCTCTGCCTAGGCTTTTCTTTATAAATACATTATTATGATTAGCATTAAACTCCGGCAGAGCTAGAAGGTACCAGAATCTCGTACCTGGCACTGTTACTAAACATGGAAGTTCATTAATAGAAAAATTGGAATGTATTATTTAGAAACACACGCGTATGTATGTCTAACCACCTCTGTCGGTACACCCACAGAGATCCACAGATATCTCCATATATTTTATATGCATGTGTGTGTATACATACCCATATATACCTGCTGTGCTGACACATATTATGCTGGCTATAATCTTATGATTTAGTAATGTTAACTCCCTTTTACTCTCCCTGCTTTCCTTATACTCTGAAGTGGAAAATTCTTCTAAAAACATTCACAGTGCTTTGAATTTGCATTGCACTGCACAAGCTCAAGGCCCAACCCTGCAAATATTTAGTCACACAAGTAGCCTACTCTTGTAAAGCCTTCCAGTGAAGACAAATAGATCAGCTCATACAACCATGATTTCAATGGAAACGGGCTGATATCACTGGAGGGGGAGTTCATTATCTTGCAAATAGCCAGAGCAGAAGCCCCCCTGCCCTCCATCCACAGCCACTGCATTCAGTTCCACTGCACCTAAAGTTTAACCCTTCGTTATGACATGATTTTGGACTAGAAAACTATCAAATAACCTCTGTGCATTCCATGTCCAGAAAAGCTTGACTTAGATTCATTAGACATGTCTGTATAATTCTTCTTTCTAAGGTATCTGAGTCATATCACTGTGTACTTCATCATAGTGAGCTTTAAAATAAGTTTGGAGTCTATCTGCAGCTACATAGTCCAAGAAAGAAGTAACATTTTCCAAATCATATTGTTCCAAATTTGGCCTAGAACAATATAAAATACCCATGTTTGGTGTCTGCTACCTAAACTGAGTGGTTCAGCTGAGTGTGACAAAAAATAACAACTCCTTTAAAATTAGTCTAGAGACAATATTACTATTAGCACGGTGCCTGTGAGAACTAGTTCTTGTCAAGTTTTTTCATGGCCATCACAGACATGAAAAGTTGCAATCAGAGTTAGATGCCACAAGGCATCTACCTGAACCATCAGATGACCGTGTTGGTGCAAAAATCCATGAAAGAGACCTCCAAAAACCCCAGCCTGTATATCTGACACAGACACTTAATAAATCAGGACTGCAAGACTTCCAAGTATGGCCCCAGCTCACGCCCAAGTCCACCAACGCTCTCTGTGTCCGTGCGGCGAGCAGAGGGCCGGAGGATCAGAGCTCTGCCAGCCCTGGAGTGCTCTCCCACGGGTCATCTCCTGCCTCCTTGGCCAACCACCACAGCCCTACCTGCCCTTCCCAAAATATGGCTGCAACTGGAAGAGAGAGCATGTACAAAAGGGCCACAATGATCCGTTGCAAGGATAGAAGAGAATATTTCAGTTGGAAGGGATCTACAACAATCATCTAGTACAACTTCCTGACCGCTTCAGGGCTGACCAGAAGTTAAAGCATGTTATTAAGGGCATTGTCCAAATGCCTCTTAAACACTGATGGGCTTGGGGCACTGACCAGCCCTCTAGGAAGCCTGTTCCAGTGTTTGACCACCACGCTGGTAAAGAAATGCTTCCTAAAGTCAAGTGTGAACCCCCCCGGTGCAGCTTTGAACCATTCCCACGCACCCTATCAATGGATACCAGGGAGAAGAGGTTTACCTAGCTACCCCACGCTTGGATGGGGTGGGGAGTGAAAGGAGAAGCTCTAAAAACCACGTTGCAATTCTGCCCTGGTCATAACTAATTTCCAGGCCAGGATATGGATGTGGCGGAGCGGCCTTGTTCACTCATTGTGGCTCCCATGAAAAAAGGCAAGCAGCAAGAGAGAACTTGATCATACCCACAGCATCCCATGGTGACTGGTGATCTCCCCAAGCCGCCGCACAGAAGAAACAGTGCTGGGCTCCCCTGAAGGAAACTGGATGAGGTTGCAAGTCGTCAGCTCCCATAAAGGAGGCAGAAATTCAAACCAGAGTCTTCTGGAACGATTTACATGGCACATAAAACTGAGAAGCAATCATAGAAATCATTCAACAAATGATTGGGATTAGTTTTATGAATGCTGCTTTCAAAAGGATGGACGATGTAACCCTTTTAACTTGCGTGATGGCACGTGCCTTATGGAAAGCTGCTCCTGCCAACAGCTTTGCAAGTTGAACTGACTCTGCCATCCCATGCAATTCAATGGGAAAAAAAACATTATTTGGTGACTTCAGCACCAAGACATACAGCTTCCCTTCCAGTAACACGAACAGTTAGAGTTGGTTTGCAATTGTACCAGCTCTGCGCTTCCAGCAGCTCTGGAGTTCTTGTTAACAGATCCTTTCTTCACTCTTAAAAGTGCAGGATAACATCTGGGCCTTTTGGGAAGCAGTCTCGCAATAAAGAAGCACTTTGTGTAATTCTTCTTTCCTCGCCAAACCGCATCCGTCTGCTCTCTCTGCCCTTCTCCACTCCACCCCAAGCTCCTTGGGGCTGTGGGGACATCTGTTAGCAGCAGCGAGCTGTCTCCACTGAGCCATCAGTAGGTGGCACTGCCTGCTTTTTTCTCTCCACCCACGTCAGTGTCCAGTGCTGACACCCTATATCGACCACCACTAACAACTTTGAAGGATGCCCCAGTGACTCCGACACCTCATCTCCTGCAAGGTGTGTCTACAGGAATGTCAAGCAGTGGAGAGTCCGGGACAAAGGCGCAGCTTCATCTCTGCTCGCTGGGCAGTGGTGGTGGCAGCTTTTCCAGAGGAAGGAGGTGCCCAGCAAGCGGTGCAAACCTCTCCTGCTACCTCAACAGGATTTGGCAGGCTCATCTGCCACTGCTGAAGTTCCTCTGATCCTAATGCCTGTTAAACAGATGGTGTCAGCCTGGTCTTGCACCGTGTGTGGTGGCCTCATTCATCTTTAGACAACCTGTCCCAAGAGCAGCTCAAATGAGCTACTTCAGAAAAGCTTTACAAAAAAATCCCGGTCTAAAAGGACTCTCCTACTTGCAGCAATCCCCTACCGATGACTGCATGTGGAGCACGTAGTCAGACCCCAGCCAGCCCCAGCCCCAGCCTGGAAGGTTAATTCTCATTAGGTGCTTGGTTTTGAAAAGTTTGCTCCCAAGAGCTGTGAACCTCTGCTGCCCCATCCAAAATTCAGAATGACAAATTCTCCACATAGTCACCCACCACCTGGTATCAGCAACCACAGCACTCTTCTCAGGCCAGCAGTTCCCAAAGTTGTCATGGTCAAACTCTAGCCAACTGCAGATCAAGGCTTGTTGCTGGGAATCCTGCACCATTGCCACCACAAAGGGGATTCAATGCCCACCCACTGGCAACAGGGAAGAGGTCCCTGAGTAGCTGTTTCCACCACGGCTTGATCTCCCCTTCCCCCCTCCTTTCTGTGAAAACAACTGTGGATTCATGCAAGCAGGATGGGGAAGGACCAGACCTTCAACAGTCCGTGCACTCCCTACGCAAATGTATTTGCACTGGAAATTAATTGTATATTGGCTTTCTTCAGACTTGGAAAGACTGTCTACTTCCACTTGGAATACGCAAACTGTATACAAAGCATTACTATTTTAATTCTCACATTAAAATGAAAACTGCCCTATCCTGCTGGCTATGCATATGTATAGGGAAACCATCAGGGTAAAATGTCTGTTAATTATCACATGTAAAGAAAAGAAAATCTTATCTAAAAATAGGTATTTAAAAATATCATGACCGGCTAGCACATCTTAAGTCTACCGAACTTGTCGACACCAAATGATGTATTATTTTCAGTACTATTTTATTCAGTGAATTTTCTAAGTGATAAATATTCTCACTGTAATCCTGACCATTTAAAACAAATTAATAATAAAATGTGCTAGTCCTAACGGAACCAATTCATATAGAAACTGCTTTCACATCATAACTTGGATGGTGACTTTTTTAGTGTGGATGCCATCCCAGTATTTCGTCTGCGTGTCTTAACTTTACGCTAAAGCTAAATAAGCCACATGAAACGCCTTGTCTGGGCAGTCAGCAAACCACTGGTTCTGTCAGCAGCTGGTGTCTTCCATTGGCTTCAGACAAAGCCAACCGTTTTCCTTGAGCTTTTGTGTTTGTTTTTAAGAAAGCGGTAGCTTCTTCTTAAATGAATCATTGTGAACTCACACTACCAGTGCTGATAAATAGCTGTCACAGAAATAAGCTTGCACTCTTCCAACCGTCTGCAGTTTCAAACCTTCCCTCCCTTCTCTTCAGCTTCAGTAAGGCAAAGAAAGAAAAGAATTCCTCCAAAGAGCCACTTATGCCCATGAATGGCAACACCCCTACTTCTGATACTCCAGGGCTATAATTACATTATTACAGTAAATCAAACATTGCCTTTGTGTCTTTACAATCGCGCTCATTGTTTGAAATTAACTGCAAATGGTTTGATTTTCTTTTCTTCCTCAAATACGGGCAGGGAGGAATTAAAGCACACTAAATCATCTTCCCCACTAAAACGCACAGAAAGCCAGGATTCAGACAGCAGCATTTGAACTTTGCAAGAAAAGAAACCGCAGCACGGAGGGAAAGGAAGAGATCAGGCACCGAATTTGACACAGAGCGACTGCAAAGCAATTAGCGGGCCGCTAAATCCTCTGTTACAATAAATCACTGACCCAGTTCCCCCTCTTCCCCAGTGCCCTTCATTATAAAATCAACTTTAATGAACTACCCCTCTCTTCCCCACTCCAAAGAAAATATATTTTCAGTGCAGCCTGCACCTGCCCTTCCCAGCGGCTGCCTCGCCAGGGAGCCTCGGGCAGCCCCAGCAAGCGGCAGTGGGCCGGGGGCTGCCCCAGACTGCAGGGGCCAGGGGGGCGATGGCACTTGGGCAGCATACAGGCGCTTTTAGTGATGGGCAGAGCACGTAAATAAAAAATAGGAAGGCAAGCTGCCTTCGCCTCGGCGTTGGCTAACGCGAAACCTCTCTCTCTCTTGACGGTTTTCCTCGTTTCTTTTGATAGACTTGATTTGCCAGATCTGCCGGAGCTGACGCATCTGGCTCCTTCCCCAGGCGGAGGGCACGGTGGACATGTCAACATGTTGTCTGAAGGCAGGGGTACTTTCTGGAAAGAGCTCTTTTCCCCTCTATCATACATTGTACAATAACCAAGCCTTTTAAAAGGATGGCGGGGAAGAAGAAAAAAAAAAAAAAAGCTGATTTTGACAAGAGACAGGCCAGAATGGGAACTGCTGAGACAGTAAAGAACAAGCCTGTTATCTTACAAACTACACTTCAGGCTGTCAGCTGCCAGAGATTTACAGGAAAACCCCCTTTCCTAGGACTGAACCTACCCGAAACTTCATTTCCAGCAGAAGAAACTCACGAACGCATTCACCCCGAATAGCCCCTGACCGGGGCCGGGGATGCTCGGGAGCGGCGGGGCGCGGGGGAGGACAAGGCAGCCCGGGGGAGGGCGGCCGCCGCCGCCGCCGCGCCGCTCCCCTGCCCGCGGCGGCCCTACAGCGTGCGTGGATGGCTCCCCGGGTGCCGGGGCCGCTTCCCCCGCTTCTGCTCCCCCCAGCCCACGGCGTGGGGAGGCGGGGGAAGACCTCCGGCCGGCCCCAAGCAGCCCCGGTTCGTCTCCAGCCCCGGGCGGGGCGGGGAGCTGCGGGGATCCCGCCGGCTCCGGCCGGGACGGCGCTCGCAGGTGGCAGCGGGGGCGGGTGCCGGCTCCCGCAGAGGCCGGGAGGGAAAAGCATCGGCCGCCTCCGTGCCCCAAGCCCTCCCGGCTCCCCCCGCGCTGCCCCGAGCCGGGGCTGCTGCAGGCTGCCCGCCAGCCCTGCCCGCCCGCAGCGCAGGAGGGTGGCACGTCCGTCGAGCTATTTATAGCAGCCGGCTCGTATTTGGGTATGCCGGGAGCCGCCGGGGCGGGGGGGTGAGGAGCAAAAAAGAGGTAAGGAGCAAAGGCAGAAAAGCTCCCGGCCTTGGCTGGCCCAGCAGATGTGTCGCGCCTTCGGCATCTGTAGGCAGCGTGGGTCCTACTGCTCCAATGAAAGCTGAAGCGCCTGTCAAAAGCCAGAAGAGGGGAGGAGATGCTGGCTTTTGAACCGATTTCCTCCGCCTCGGCAGCAAACCCTGGACAGTGATTTCTAAGCCCTGGGCCGGCTGCCGCTGAAAACAAGCTAAAAAGCAGTCCTGACGTCGCTAGATCCTGTCCCCTTTGAGATGTTAACAGGGACGTAATTAATAAATTTCCCGTTGCTCGCTGGTGCCCGTTTTCTGCACCGGTTTTACGACTCCGGCGTGCCACCAGAGACCTATTCCTGGCCCACACAGCTGCCCCGACTGTGCCTAGATAAAGCCTGTCAGGGCGATTTTTATAGTCTCCCTTCAAGGTAATGTCTTATCAAAGGTTTAGCCCTCGCTCACGCCGCAGGAACCTCGGCCCGTGCCTCTCTAGAATGAAAAACGTTAAACAAACTGTGGGCGACGTACGGGGGCTCAGGGCTCTTCTGATCCCAGCCAGGCAGCTCCGTCAGGGGCTGATGGAGCCGGAGGGCAGACAAAGGAAGAGGCGATGACAAAATCGGAACGAAACCGAAAACATGTTTCTGATTTAAGTGCAATCTATTTTTAAATTGGGTGGCATGTAAATATGAAGCCCTAATTAACACGCGGGATTTTTGCCCATGAGAGCATTTTCCCAGCACGGAGGCTGGGCGTGTTTCTCCTCCCGGCGCTCGTGGAAGCGCCTGCTCGTCCTCCGGCAGCTCCAGCCCCGGCCCTCCGCGCCGAGGGACACCCCACATCTCGCCTTCGCTTCCCCCTCCGGAGCCCACCCGACCTCAGGAAACGGAGGAGCGAATGACTGCGGGTCCCCCGAGCTCCGCTGCAGAGGGAGCGGGGCTGCCGGCAGCTGCCAGCCCGCTGCCGGGGGTCCCCCCTGCCCGCACACGCGGAAACACCGCGGCGGCTGCTGCTGCCCGGGACCCTTCACGGACAACGCAGCCCCCTTCCATTTTGTGAGAGGATTGATCCAAATCAACGGCAAATGAACCTTTCCAGAGCAGAAAACTACACACGAGTAACACGGGGAAGAGCCACTAGCGCCTACTAAAATGATCCGCGACTTTAAAAACACACGCTTCAAGCTCAACCTGGCCAACTCGCTTCCACTGAGCAAGAAAAACAGTCTTGGGGGAAGAAAAAATCCCCATAGCGTTTACAACTGTAGGGTGTATTTCCTGCTGTCAACTCAATCAGTAACGATGGCTGCACCCAAGCACGGGTTTCCCAAGAAGAATTCATCACAGCAACAGAGGAGCAACTAACATCCTTACTAGGAGCACAGCTTTTTGTAGTTTGCCAGATGTTGTTCTCCCCATGTATTATAGTTAGACCTGGCACCACAGAGGAAAGAATATGGAAATAGGAAGGAAGGAAGGAAGGTTGGTTAATATCTATTTTCTTGTGGATAAACCATGACCACCCTTTCTTTGAACAGTATATGAAACTCGAGAGCTTTGATCGCTGGGATCTGAAGTTCTCGTGGGGGAGCTGGTACTCCTGCTGCTGCTGCTGAAGAAGAAACACAAAACTCCTTTACTCGATTCAGTTCAAAAAACACCTACTGTGAGACCGTCTGGTCTAACGTTCATTTTTTATTCTACTGCAACGCTCACGCTACGCGAAACGCAATAGGAATTTCCATACCAGCATTTACATCCAAATGGACCCGTTGAGATTCATGCTGATGTGTAACAGTCCTACTATGCAGCCCTTCTGGCAAGTGCCGCGGTGTCGGCGCACTGACTAACAGGACTAACACTCGGCCTCTCCCAGTTGTTACCCCGTGGGCTGCTCCCCGTGCCGGGGCTGCGCGTACCCGGCGCGGCGCCGCGGAAGGGGCAGCGCCCGCCGGGAGCCGCCGCGGCCGGGGTGCCCCCCTCTGCCTCCTGCTCTCCAGGGGTGCCGCAGCAAGCGGCGCTTGCATTCTAGACGGCCTTTATTTCCCACTAGTGTGGGGAGTGCTTTTGAATCGCCGAGTCCTTCCTCAGCTCTCGCCCTCGCGCCCTTCCTCACCTGGGTATTAATTCCGCGGGCGAGGAAGAGCGATCGGAAAGCAAGCCGCAAGGCCGGCCGTGGCGGGCGGATGCCGGCCAGGTTAGCCCCGCTCCAGGCGGCAGGGGCGATGCCCCGCGTCCCGCACCTTGCCCCG
>NW_010972962.1:3276651-3276987 GCF_000737465.1 Haliaeetus leucocephalus | reverse complement strand
GTTGCCCGCGGCGGGGCCAAGAAGACGGCGGAAACCCGGCGCGACCCGCCCGCCTCGGCGGGGGGCCGCGGCCGCCCGCGCGGGACCCGCGTACCTGCAGGACGTTGGCGTGGCGCAGCCGCTGCAGCAGGATCATCTCCTTGACGATCTTGTAGGCGGCCAGGCGGTAGCAGTCCCCCAGGGCGGAGAACTGCCGCACGCAGTGGGCGATGTCGTGCCCGCCGAAATCCACCGCCTTCAGCGCCACGGCCAGCGTGCGGTTGAGGACCGCCTTGTAGCCCGCCTTGGTGTACCCCGAGCCCAAGTACTGCACGCCGCTGACATTGCGGATGTCGC
>NW_010972962.1:3274774-3275179 GCF_000737465.1 Haliaeetus leucocephalus | reverse complement strand
ATTAACAAATACAATCAGCCCGCGAAACTTCCACAAAGGAAAGACCATCAACAAGAGAAAAGCCGTAAAGAGTCAGGCGAGGCAAAGTTCACCACAATGGAAGCGGGAAATCATTTCCAATAAGGGAAAGGGACGAGCCATTTAGGTAATACACATCGGTCGTACCAAAGGGAAAAGGAAAAAAAAAAAGAGAGAGAGAGAAAAGGAAAAAAGAGAAAAAGAAAAGAAAAACGAGAGAAAAAAGAAAAGAAAAAAGAGAGAAAAAAGAAAAGAAAAAAGAGAGAGAAAAAAAATGAAAAAGAAATTGGCGACGGCTCCCAGGAGCCAGCGTGCTGTGATCGCCAGCGTTTCCTCCAGCGCCGACAGAGAGCGGAGCCGCCGGCGGCTCGGCCCCCGGCCCCTGCC